>NW_005842844.1:528724-580661 GCF_000455745.1 Alligator sinensis
TTCCTAACGTTCAGTGGTTTGGCATTATAAGGTGACAAAATTATATATATATATATATATATATATATATATATGGCATCAGCTATATCATGTGAATTGGTCCTTTTAGTCCCTTTGTATATAAAACTGAATGCTAACTGCCCTAAAGCTAAATACCCTACAGAAGAGGATATTCATTGCATGCAAAAGTATGGAAATATGTTGAGCACCCTTGTTTCTCTTATGTCTGGATTTTCCTTTATAATCAATCATTTGAAAGTATGAAATTTCAAGAAGTCAGACAACATTAGTCCCTAAAGTTGTTAATCCAAATTCAACGTTTTCCTGAGTATATATTAGACAAATATTTCCTGAGTATATTATATTAGACAGCATCATCCAAGCCTTCTACCTGCCCCGCAAAAGCATAAGCTATTGAGAGAACTCTACACAGAAGAGGCCCTTGAGGATTGTTGAATCTATTCTCAAACAATTTGCTGTCATGCTTTCCCATCTCCCCACCTCTCCCTTCCCATTTCATCAGTATCACCATGTCAAGCAAACTTTTCTCTTTGGTTGCATCTGGAGCAGCTGGCACTCTTAAGAAAAAATATTAAATTTCTTCTTCTTGGATAGATCACATTCCAGGAAGGTAGTTTACCCAATACCTTAGTGAAAAAAATATTTCTGGAGTTTTCCAGCTGCTGCATTGAGCATCATGAAAAACAGGACATTTATTCATACCACTTTGTCTCTTGGAGAGTTTCTAATGCACAACATCAACCAGGAAATTCTGTTAAGTATAGGAGGGAAATCTCTCAACCCAGCTTTCCATTGCCTCCTGAACCAGAAGGAAGCTTCTTCTTAGTGTAGTATTAGCACTCTCTGTATCCCTCTTCCTACCAGCTGCCAATCAGTTCTAGTACAGAACTTCTGGGCAGTAAAGAGGCCAGAAAACTGTTTCAGATATTTTTATTCAGGGACTGCTTCATCCCTTTTTGAGCAGGCAGAGACAGTTTCTCTTCCCATCCTTCACTAGCAGTTCTTAAGGCAGGCTGGTTAAGACTACCTGGACAGACTGAGCTCAGGAAGCTAAAGGACTGGGACCACTTAGTGACAACACTTTATGGTGAGAAGCAGGATGGGGATAGCAATGTGACAGTTTTGCTCAATTTTTGTACTTTCAAAGACCCAATTTTGGCCTCATGTTTGCAAGCAAAAGCTTGAAAATGAGATTCTAAAGCATGGAACAAATGAAAGCAAATGAGAAGAACTATTTATTATTATGTTTATTACTACTCCTACTACTATTAAGCCAATAGCATTATTTGCCTGACTCAAGTCACTTGAACACTTGGAGATGGCAATGGAAGCTTGGTTGGGAATTTTCTAAGTGTTTTTCGTTGAAAAAAATACTGATTCACTGACACCTAATGTTTCAAAGAACCACTAAAGTTTAGATAAATTTCCATCAAAGCACAGGAAGGTTGGGCATGAGTGTATATCAGCTAAACCGTCTGGCTTCTGTGGCACCTATGTTCAAAAGGTCCACAGAAGCCATGGAGCAGAGACAGGAAGCCCAGAGTCTCAAGCAGAACCAGAACTCTCGTGGCTTGTACTTTACAGCACAGGGCTCTTCTGACTGTAAAATCTCTTACTGCGTGAATCCCAGGATGAACCCAGCTTCTCAGCAGCAGTGACCACTCTGTACATGCCACCTGGACATAACTGTAAGCTAAAAAACTGGCATCTTGCCTCTATAGTCACACCATGGCTTGCTAACAGAATCTTCCCTCCTACTTAGATCCGCATGAGACCTGGCTATGGGAGTTTTATCCACACTGAAATTTACATTCAAAATTAATGAACATGATACTCAAAAACCAAAATTGTCAGGCTATTAAACCCATTTCAGATAGGCTATTAGCTTACAAAAGGCCTGCTCATTTTGCTTTACAGTTAACTTTTGGAAGTACTCAAACACAGTGCAGTAACAACATCACCATACAGAGACATGTAGACATACCCACTGTGTAGGTTACATCCTTTTTTATATTCTGATACCTTGATAAAGGCAATACATGCTCTTGGGACCTCAAGGTTTATTTTAATCTCTGTTTGTCTCCTATAGGAACTATAAAGAACTTAATCTAGCTATATTTGAGACTTCCTCTTCATAATGGGTTCTGCACTCACTCATCATGTTTTAGAGGTTCTACCATTGCATGTGAAATCAGCATGCAATTAAGCTTGTGCTGAGCAGCCCCAATACTATAAAAACACCTAAAGGCTCTTTTCACAAATGTTTTCATGACTATCACTGTTGTTTGCTTATTGTTAGTTTTAATAGTTATTGTTTACTCTTCTATTCATAATTATGTTGTTGTAGAGGAGAAGATTAATTCTTGAAAGATTGTTTTTGGATTGTTGCCCAACTTTATGGGACGCCTTATATGTAAAATTATTTATAATGATATTTATAATTTATTGAGAATTAAAGGAAATTACTAGTTAACTGTGTAAAGTGTTTCAAATATGTCTAGCAGATTATTTTTAAATTGCAGTTAAAAATAAATTTAATTAGGCATTGACTAATGTTACAGCAAAATGGCTTAAAATAATCAAAATGCACTTTTTCATTTAAAATTATATTGAGTGTGATGTAAAGATAAGGCTATATATAGGAAACTTCCTTAACAATCCTAGGCTTTTACATTAACAAACTGTGTCAGACTAAATGGATTCAGGGAAGAAAATATGCATCACATGAAAGAAACTTTAAAATCCCATGTACTTTACTGAAATGGAGATCACTGATTGGAGAGTGACTTCTTCAGAACCTCTGAAATTGTGACTAGTTTTAAAAACTCCCCACCCACATTCTTCTCTTTGAAACATACTTTTGCTGGTCTGCTCTTCCATTTCTTGCCATAAAACTGTCTGATAAATACTTTATGTTGTGCCAGATACAGACAGCTAAGTTTTCTGTGTTACAGGAAATTTAACCTTAGTAGTTTTCCTGTCAGTATAAAAGCAGCAGATAAAAATTCACAAAGCATTAACCCGTTCCACATACATTTATGCTCTGGTAACTGCGAAATAATTTAAAGTAGAAAAAATGGAATGAGAGCCTGGAATGTTTGCAAGGGAGGGGGTTCTTCATTGAAGTGCCCTTTTTCTACTGCATTTGGCAGAGATATTTGTAGATGTGTTCATGTATCATTAGGCTGTCATTAATATTAAAGTTTTCAACTGGGAAAATATCTTACACAAAATAAACCTTTTCATGCTAGAATTTGGTCTTTCCCTTAGGACCAGAGAGTCAAGAGCAGACCAAATTGGAGATGCAGTTAAAATCCAGATCTGGATTTCTATAGTTTGTAGGAGCTCTGACTGTGTTTTGGTGAAGCCCATTTCTAGCCTAGGATGGACATGGACAAACTGAAGAAATTTAGGAAGGCTGGACAGGCACCCGCAATATTAGTCCTATCTGAATTTTCTAAATGATCCAGGCAAAACGACAGTCCAAAGCAAGTTGGAACTCTAATGAGTATATGCTGTATTGCAGTGACAACCATTGATCCTCCTGGATCATGGTGTATGCATGAGGGCCACCCAGACCTCCAATGCATATGCCCAGGCAAGAATTTTTGGAGGAGTGGAGGCTGCCCAGACCTTTGTCTTCCCTTTAGACCACTGAGACACAATCTGAAGACCAGAGTGAGTCCAGATGTTTGGTGCCTCCATGTCTGTAGTTGTGTATGTGTCCAGGAATTGAATCCAGGTCTCTTGTGCGGTAGACAAGGATTCTACCACTGAACCACAGGGGACTCCTCTGTATTATAGTATTTTAAATTTATTAGTTAATATTTTTAAGTGACTTGAAAGATGTGAACTACAATCCTGAGTCTACATTCTTTAGATAATCAAAACACCCACTCACTTCAGGAAATGTTCTCACATTTCTCATGATAAATAATTCTTTTGAATTTCATACTGGACAAAAGAAGACAGAGACTTTAAGGTCAAACTAATTAGAGAAGAGTTTGAAACTGAAACCCAGATTCTGACTCCATAAAGTGTATCCATTTGCTCTATCCAGCCAAAGAGGTATCTACCAGTTACAAAATTTGGATTCTTCCACAAAAAGATATTGAATCTTTCCCCATACATTTCTTTTAATATTGAGCAAAACTCAAATATCCTCTGATTCAATACCAAGTCCGGTATTTGTAGTTTAATTCATGTTTCCTTCATGGTGAATACAACTCCATACTCAGGTGCAAACACAATATGCCTTTTAATTTTTCTTTTTTTTATCTGAATTGCACTTGATCAAATTGTACAACAAAATAATAAAAACAATTAGCAGATGTGCAAGGGCAGCTTGGAGTGAATGCCGTGTGGGAACAGAGGGTTTCAAAATCAGGATGTCACAGTTCAGGCTTGAGAAAAAAGGGTGATGCAAGTTTTTGTTTTGTTGTTTCTCTGAGAGTGGACAGTCACAACTACTTTGGCATCTAGATAATTTACAAATACAGGCAGTCCTCAACTTACAACATTTCAAGTTACAATGTTTCACACTTACAATGTTTATAAATTGACATCCTGTTTCAACTTTATGACGTCAGTTTTGACTTACAACGCTTGATCCGATGCAATGTCATGCCAGCAAACAAGTTCGCTGAGTCACTCATCTCCCTGGAAAACATCTGTCCAAACTTCCTTGGACACTTTCTTTAAGAAAGCAGACAAGACTGCAGAAAAACCTGCAACTAAGACTCCTGAGAAAACTCCAGTCAAGAACCCTTCAAAAAGTCCAACCAAGAGCCTTTCAAAAAGTCCAGCAAAATCACCTCAAAGAAGTCCTTCCAAATCAATATGATTGCTATGTACAATATAAAAACATAAATGTAGCTATATTACTCATCTATAATTGACTGAGTACAAAATTCTGGGGTAGTTTTGGTGAAAATAGGGTTTCAGGCCTTGGTTCAGGAACCAATCCCCCATTTATAACAGTTTCTTCTGAAAAAGTTGGTTCTAAGTTACAATATTTCGACTTAAGATGTGGTTTTCAGGAACCAATTGTGTCGTAAGTCCAAGGATTGCCTGTAAAGCACTGCTGATTCCTCTCATGTACAGAAACATCGCATTTAGCTGACCTTTCAGTTGGTTCCTCCCTCCCCACATTGGTACCATCCCAAATTATGAATCCATTCTAATTCATGTTATCCTACCATAGTGCCCTCTGCAAAGTTTCACACAACAGTTAGTGACTATGTCCATAGTCAATTCTCCATTAGCTCATCCACCAACAGCATTGTACTTTGGAAAGAACAAGGCTAGAAAACAACCAATAACATTCAAGAAATGTTGACACCTTCAACAATAAAAGGAATCTGCTAAAAACACTAGTTCCAAAGCCAGTTGGCACTACTCTGAGCCAAGCTAAGTAAATGATCTCTCTGGTTCCTAAGATCACTACTGATTTTCTGGGAGGAAATGGGAACTAATAGATTTGAAATCTGGCCTGTGTTTGAGGAAATGTTTATGCTCACTGCATTTTCCTCTATAATTCACATGAAGAAATCTTTAGGATTATTCAGTTGTGAGAAATTCAGGTGACCCTTTAGTGCCAAAAGAACTGGTCTTCTTTTGCCTGGTCTGCTATGCCTAAATCAGAGGGAAGAGGTGCATAAAGGAGAGAAAAGTTTCACACTGGTAGAAAGTATCATTACTTTCTGATTTCTTTTCACCTGTCTCTGAAGCAACAAGTTTCAGACACAGGATAAGAAGAGAGCCAGTTTTTCAGAGGTCTTTTTTGTTGGAAGCCAGAGTTTTTCCAATAGTACACCTTTACTAGGGTCCCTGCAAAAGAATGCCTAAGAGCAGGGTCCCTGTGAGCACTTTCAACCCTATCCCCACCAGGTAGGGAAGTTTAGTGTCTGCGCCCTTTGTCTTCCTACAGTTCTAATTCCTTAAAATACAAACCAAACACATTTCTCAGTTAATCTCTTCTCTTAATTTTTAGAGCAGGGGTGGGCAAAGTCTGGCCCATGAACCAGATTGGGCTGTCGGTGGACTCCATTTTCCAGCGGCCCCTGCCTGCATCACTGCGGCCAGTTTCCATGGAGACCCCAGGAGTGAAAGCATAGGGTCAGGGTTTCCATGGAGACTGGCCCCAGCAGGCTGGCTGGGTGCACGGCTGGGTGGGGAACTGGTCTGGGGCTGGGGTCTTGCAGCAGTGACAGCATGGTCCAGAGCCATAGCAGAGCTGCAGTCCACTACCCACATGCAGGGGTGTGCAGGCAGCAGATCACAGCTCTGCCCTGGCTCCAGCCCACGATTTCACTGCTGCAAGATCCAACTTAGCTATATGTCCTGCCAGCGCTGCTGGGGCCAATCTCCATGGAAACCCTGGCCCTGTGCTATCACTGCCCTGCTGCTCCTGGGGTCTCCAAGGAAATGGGCCGCAGCAACACAGGAGGGGGTTGCTAGGAAATGGAATCTGGCCATCAACTGGATCTGCCATTTTGCCCACTCCTGCTTTAGATTCTAGATGCACTCAGTTAGAGGTGTGTCATGGAATAATTCAAAGGAATTACCAAAATGAGATAGTAAATACCTTCCTTATTGTGCAGCATCCCTCCAGTGGGGAACATATGGCATAGGAAGTTACAAAATTAGATACATATGGTTGTCAACTTGTTCAGGGTATAGGCTGTAATGACCCAGCTCAGGTCAGAGGCATATAAGAGGATGGGCAATAGAAACCAGGTACCGCTGCCGCAGCTCTTCCCCACAGTGGCTTCAGGAGAGTGACTGACGCCAAAACCCCATGTTGATGGGCCAGAACAAATGGCTCCATGGGCCAGATATGGCTGACTGGCCACAGGTTGCTGACCCCATATAAACAGAAAGAAAATGGAACAGACTTAAATAACACTATAAATCAACGTATAACTTGCCACTTATTTCCATGGGAAAAGAACGAAGATAAAGAAAGAAAAGAAGAACACTTGACCGTATTAGCTGCAGGGAGAAATCATGGTTCAGAAACAGGAGAGCTCAATGGAATTATTAAAAATATCAAAAATATAATATTTTTAAACGTTAAGAGTGGGGATAATTGTCTTCACGTGATGAACTCTAAGCATTTTTTAAAGGAAAAAAGTATTATGGGAGAGCAAGGAAAGAAGTCTTCTATGCCAAGGGGTTAGTGAAAGTTTAGTACATGGGGTCAGTCAGAAAGTAATTGCTTCAATTTTTTTTTCTCATCCAAATATTATTGAAAAAAAATATTAAAACTGCATGGAAACTTTGTACATCATTGCTGATCATGTAGCTATTTAATCAGCATGTTCTCCTTCTCTGCCAATGGCCTCTTTTCCCCAGTGAATAAAGCATGTGGTCTAACACTGTAAAAGTCTTTGTCCTTGTTGTGCAGCCACTGTTGCATGACCTCCACCATGTCATCCCAAAAATTTTACCCTTGTAGGCCATCCTTCAAGGCACCAAAAAAGATTGCAATTTGAGGGTGCCAGATCCAGGTTATCTGGAGTATGGGAAACCACAGTCCATCCAAACAATAAGACTACAGCTCTGGTATGCAAGTTGGTGTATGGCTGGGTATTGTCATGCAGAAGCAATACCTCAGACATGTCTCTGTTAGGACAGGGTCTGTGATATTTCAATTTCTTCATAGACCTCTTGAGTTTACTGCAGCTCCCTTAGGCCAAACATCAGCAAGTTCAGCACCCTCCATATCCCAGAACACTGTACCATAACTTTGCCAGAAGAGGTCATGTTCTTGAATTTCTTCCCTCAGAAATTATTTGTGGTGCCAGTCCATTGCTACTTTGTCTTTGGTGCAAAATAGTGCACCCATATCACATCTCCTGTGAGTGTTCAAGAATTGAAAGCCTCACCAGTTCTGCACAGATTGTATTTTTATTCTTTTTGTTGGTGTTAGTCAGCATTCAAGGAACCCACTGAGCACAGATTTTGGAGTATCTGAGGTATCCAGCATTGACAATGTTTGAGATCTCATACTTTGCTAATTCCCAATTCTGAACACAGTTTCTGTGGTGATGTGGCAGTTATTCCAAATGAACTCAACCACCTTCCTAGCAATGTTGGGCATACCTACTCTAGAAGAGTGACCACTGCATGGCTAGCCCTAAAGGTTGGCCCTTCCCTTCTCAGTGCCTTTCATATGGTTCACCCAGCACCTGATAGTACCAACATGAATGGTAGTCACCATACCTTCTTCAGATGTTCATTAATGTTAATAGGTGTTTGGCCCTCTACAATAAGAAATTTGATCACCATCTTCCGCTTTGTATCTGTACAATTCAGCAGCTATTTCACACAACTGCTACTGTGCTGCCACCTGTTGAATAACTTCAGGGACAGGAGTGGGAGGTTCATGTGCTTGGACAAAAATTCTCTCACCAACCTACATAGCTTGCTTGGGATTTTGTTGCTTACAATGGTCAATGTGAAATGCAAGTCTAGGAGCTATTAAAAAAAAAAAAAGAAGAAAGCTCTTTTCTTGGGGAAAAAAAAATTAAGCATTTTTTTAAAATTCTAACTTGACTAAACTGTATTACAAAAGCACATAAAAAGTGCCAAGTAAAGGTAATTCTGAACATATTATCTTAAACACTGAAGTGCAAGAAGTATTGCAGAGTAAAGCTTTGCTGGCATTTAATAAAATTTTTACATATTACAAAAATAAAAACATAATAAGACTGCATAATTCAAGGACTTGGAAATGGACTATAAGTCATATTTTTGAGAATATGAGAGCAATTATCAAAAGTCATTACATGATAGCTATGTAAAATTCGTTGATTAGTCAATAAGAAGTAGATGGAGACAAGTGTTCAGATAACAAATGATAATTGGCAATAATTACAGCTCATTAATTATGAGAGTATAGAAAGAAAATTACTACACTTATATCAAATGATTCTAAATTAAACTGTGAATAGGTATAAAAGTCCTCACCCATATGGTCTTCTAGACTGGAATGGGACCAAAATCTGAAAAATAATGACCAGGCAAGACACTTATTCGTTATATTGAACAAAATCTATGGATCCACAGAATGTTTGTCTTTAGTAATGTCAGAATGACACTTTTCATGTGGGTAAAGTTCAGTTAACACATGCACACACAAAAAAGTTGTTGACAAGAACTACTGTTGAAAATACATCTGCTAATCTAGGTTTATTTGAAAGTATTTGCATATGCTCTAGGTTCATTGTACTTTAGAATTTCTTCTCACTGATTTTATTTCTAAAAGATACCTTAATTGGGGATTTATTCAACTATTGAAATATTTATTTTTCTCCTCTAATGGGAATGCTTAATATTTGAGCAACTTGCATTTTTCAATGAAAGCAATAGAGTTTGGGGAGAACAGGGAGAAATAGCGTATATTAATTAGACACTGGTATTATATATAAACAGCTGCCTATCTACTTATGTTTGTCATGCTTAATAACAGGTGGTGGGTGGGGGGAGTACTTTTTCCAAACACTAACCCCCAAATTCTCCATTTTCAAGTCACTACAGCAGTCTCAGAGGAATGGAAAAAGTTAATCACGGCATATTATTTATACCAATTAACATGGCCGCTGTATTGATAACTAAAAGAACCCATGGCAGAAAACAAGCCCACTCTCCAAAAACTCCAGCTTCTAAAAATTTATATTCTAATTACTAGTCACCTTTACCAAAGAACAATGATTCATCAGTGCTGTCACTCACAGGGAGGTTTGGAAATGAGGGTTACATGTAAAGAATCTGCTACTCTTCTCCTTTCCTCCCCTTCCTTCCTCCTCTCCCTGCCCCCAAACACATACACACACATTTTTGCTTTTTTGCTTTTTTAATTTTCAAAATGCATATTTTAAAGTTTTAGTCCTTGGGAAGCCACAAGGGAAGCAAAAACAAAGTCAAGTATCCTGAGCTTTGTTACACCATAATTTTCACAACAAATAGGATCCAGTTGAATCCCCCTAGTCCAGTGCTTCTCCACATTTCCACCTCAGGGCACTCCTCATTAGACTTGAGGCACCTCTCCAAAAAAGCCAGCTTTTAGTTTTCACTCCTTTCTTGACTATGGAAATGTAATAGAGCAATTCCTCTGTTGTAAATAACTCAAAGACCACAGCAAGGCCAGAATGCTTTTTGAAACTGCTGAGTTTATTTCATGTTTGTAGGTGTAGTGACTTACTGTGCAGATGCCATGGCACCCAGGTTGAGAATTGCTGTCTTAATCTATTTTCATGTGTAAATTGAGCCGTCCTCAACTACCTTTACAGAAAAAGGGCTTCAGCTCTCTCCCTCCCCACCCCACCAGAAGGATCCTGAATTAGGATCTTTGTAGGGGGAAGTAAAAGAACTGAAGCAATAAATGGGTGGTCTGAAATGGGTGGGGTGAAATGACATAGTGGTTCTGTCTCCCCCATTTAAGCACTGCCAAGGTTATTTTACTTGTACCACAGGGCCATGGAGGGGCCAAAGGCACTACATTGCTAAGGGAACAAAAGGAAGGGTTCCTCTCTGAATGGATAACGCTAATGTATATAAGTATGGATGTCTGCATAGATGACCCTTGTCTTCCTATGTATGTCCTTTCACTATTATAGATCCCCATGTTCCTCCAGGTTACTGAAACTGCTGAAGCAAAGTATTAGGGAAACATTCACTTTCCTTCTCATGGATTTAGCAGAATAAGTTTGCTTAGTAAATTTAGGAGATTTCCAGGCAGTCATCTGTAAGACCAATAGGGGTCCGCCCTGCTTGCTTGATCTTTCCCAGCCCCCTTTCACCTCCTGTCTCTCACCTGCCACAACTCTGTTGCTGTTTGTTGTTGTGAGGGATGGGCTTTTGGGGCCAGTAGCCTGGTCCATTTGGTCAGGCCAGCCTCCTAGAGTCTTTTGCCCTCCTACAGTCTTTGCCCTACAGACTTTTGCCCTCCTACAGTCTTTTGGCCAGTCTTTTGCCCTCCTACAGTGCTTTCCCTCTAAGAAGGTCCTCCTGTAGGTTTCTGAGAGCTTGTTAGGTCTCCAGTTATCCCAATCTCAGGCCCCTTTTTCCCCTCTGGCTGCATCCTCCACCTTGGTCCACTGGTTAAGACCTCAGCTCCTGGGTATTGGCCTTGCCTTGACAGCAGCCCCTTTGGGGAGCAAGGGGGTTCAGTCTCAGTATGCCAGTTTCTGCTCCTTTGGCCACATAGCATGGGAGCACACCCTGGCCCTTCTGTCCATGGCCTGCTCCGCTGCTGTAGCCACCACCCAGTCTTCCAGTAACAAGTTCAAATAGAACAAAAACACAAGCCAGCTGATTCATAAAACAAATATTCTCCCTCCTTGGGGTAAATGTTGCCCACAGGCCCTACCTTCATGGTAGCCTTCACCCCCAGGTCCCCCTCGGGGATCTGTCTGTCGGTCAGTCTGTTGATTGGTCAATTTCCAACAGCCCCTCATTCCCAAGAGCTCCTCTCCCGGCAGCAGATAGGCAGAGCTCTCCGTACATTGTCAGAGGCTGGGCTTAAATCCCCCAAGCCCAGTCTCCCTCCCACCATGTGACAGGGTCTGCTGCACCCAGTGACTAGATGCAGCTAAGTTGCTCCATTAGCCACCTGGTTTTATTAATCCCAGGCTTGGTCCACCCGAGCTACTACTCCTAACTTCCTTTCTTAGCCCTGAGTTTCCTATCCCTTCAAGCTTCATGAGTAACAGGAGCAGGGGTTTCCTGTTACAGCACCTTTTTACCGTGAGGAGTGAAATAGCATTCTTACAGGTGAAACTAGTTAAGAAGAGCATGTAGAACCATAAGCAGCTCTTAGGGAGAGAAGGCAAGCATGACCAGAAAGGAGCTTTTAAGAAAAAATGTCAACTATTTGATCAGGACAAGGTATTATAGAGGCATTAGTAAGGGATGTATGGACCAGATGAAATCCAGACAGAGAAGTGGTAAATTCAACAAGAATATAGTAAATTGTGATGTCACAGAGCATCACCTCCGTGTTTTCTATAGCATCCACCAGTAATAAGATCTAAACCAGTTTTAAACAAGTTTTCATGGTAAAGTCCAAAGTGAACTTTTTCAGATCGCCTGAATTACCTGGCAGTAGGTTTCTCTCAAGTAAGACTGGCAAGCTTTTTTAGTGGAAGTCTTCTAGCAGTCCTTTAAAGATAGGTAACTTCTGGGTTAATTCAAGTTCCTCTGCATTGTCCAATCTTAGCAGGTTATGGGTGGAGTTGCACTTGCAGATCTGCCTGTGTCTTTGCCCATTAATGACTTTAACAATCAGAGCCAAGGTTTGAATTGACATCGTAAGTTGAGAAATATGTTCACAGAAGCCCAATCTGTTGAGGTGGCAAGTGGTTACGATTCATACAAGCTGGAATCTTAGCTGTTCTTCCAAATTCAGTGATTTATAGTAATCAAGTCTGTCCAATCTGGACTCCATAAGTATTTATGGTACTGTAACTAAGACTTCATAGCAAGGATGGAATAATCAATAACATTTAGAAGCAGATTGAAGATAGAATTTGCTGTTTTTGCATCACTGCTGCATATTCATTTGCTAATAAGTCCCTGAGTCTTCCTGCCACTTTAATAGAGTGGGTTTGCACAGAGGCATAGTGTGGCTTGTGACTGCACTGGGCTGCAGCAGTGCATAGACAGTATCACAGACTGCACTGTCAGTGGCACGTTGGTAGCCAGTCCAGCACCACAGCCACTTCTATTCCCTACTCCTTCACCTTCATTATGCTCTTGGATTTGTATGTACCTGCTCAATATAGAAGTTGAGGGCCATCTTACTGGAAACATATTCCCCTGCTATACACCATGTTTTAACCATATGTAGGGTATGTTGGCATTAGTTGCCCTTCATCGAGGATCTGACTCCAAAATGAGACTTTGTGACTTCCTTCCATTAGTATGGATTTCTTCTGTGGAATGAAAAATATTGTGTGTTATATATAGTTGCATATTATATAAGTATCTTGATCAAAGATATGGAGGATGGGGAAAGAGAGAGAGAATAAGTCTGTGGATTAAATGGTGGCTTCTACCCTTGCCTAGAGGAAGTCATGTTTTAATACCTATAGACCTGTGTTTGTGCTGTGGCAGTCTGGAAGTATGTAAGACATACAAACTTATAAAAGTTATACTTATTCAAACTTATACGATGATTCAGTTCTCCAGGAGCCTTTCCTCTGGAGCCCAGCTCCAGAGCTCCTGAAATTCAAGGATGCCAGTCTGAAAAAGGAACTAGCAGCTTCTTTGTTCCACTTTTCAAGTAAAATTATGAACATATAATATAACATTCAAAGCAGGACTTCCAAAATCAAAATAACCCAACAAACTGTTAAATTGAAATCCCATATTTTTGCAGTTTACAAACCGGTAGATCTTTGTGAATGCTCATGCTGCTTTAGATTACTGAAAAACTTTGGAATAGCTTAGATCTCTTTAAGTGGCTCTTTTAAGATCTAATTTATTGACACAAAAAGTAAAATGGGACAAAAATGGAATAAAATAAAATGTACAGATAAAATATACGTAGTGCTTCACTTATTCAGAAAATTCTTGACTATGACGGGCGAAGGGAATCTTTGACAGTATAATGGGAAAAAAAGAAAGCTTATGGGAAACCATAGCAATGCTTACCTCTTTGATTTCATTACTTAATAAACATGCACATTATGTTCACAAGCTGTACAGCAATGGCAAGGCAGGATTCCTTAGAAGTGAAGCTGAGGTCAGGGTCCCAATGAGTACATGCATTGAAAGAGCTGCCATGAAGGGCCTGCAATCTAAAGACAGGACAAAGAAGGATTTTCCCCCATAAATAAAATGAGACACACATTAAAGGCCAGATCCCATAAAGATTTAGATACCTAATAAGTTAGGTATCAAGATCTAGGGGTATGATCCAGAATCCTCTGTGAGGTGACTACACACTCTCTACACACAAAATGGAAAGATTCAATATTAATTTTCATTGAATAAAATACAGAAGCAGTGCTGGGAGCAAGGAACAGGACTACCCCTCCTAGGCAAATTCCCTGCATACCAAGACTGTAGTGGCTCTGATCCTGCTCTCTCTCTAGCTCAGCTTCAACAGGAAGTTTGAAGAGTACCCTGCCCAAGCTAGCCAATGACTTGTTGGTTAGGAAATTCTCCAGGGATGTGAAGATGAAGGTTTGAAACTCCCAGGCAGAGGAATGAATGCAACCAAGGTTTCTCATTTTTAAAGGAAGAGTTCTATTATAACCAGGATGTTATTATATAATCACTGTAGCAGGGGTGGGGTGTGGCTCAGGGGCAGAAAAGCAAAAACATGGTAGTTCCTCCAACAGTTGTATTTTAATAGAAGTGGCAGCTGTTATGTCATTTTGTAAAGGGAATAGATATGCCCAGTGTGCATTAGGTATGCTCTAAGTACACCTCCCAAATGTATACCTACTTTGTGAATCCTGATACGTTTGAGGTGTGAGCTGAGAAGCTGCGGTGACATCTTAGAGCCTAGCAAAGTTGGCATAGCAAGAAGCATGACTGTGGGGATCAGATCCCATTGCACCTTTAAATGAAGTCTCAGCGGCCTCTAGGTCAGATTCAAAAAAGGTCTATGTGCCTAAATTTGGTCTTTGGTGAATTCAGGTGCCAATGTCCAGCCCTGTAATCCTGAAACTCTCCACTTACTTGTTGCCAAACTTAGAAAGTGCCTAAGCTCCCTATGCACCTCCCTGCTTGAACATAATGTTTCCCAGGTGCCTGCACACACAGCTAGAGCTCCAATTCTGACAGTCCAACCGTGCATGGCAGGATGCACGATTCTGAGGTCAAGTGTTAGATCCCAAATGTGCCATATTTGCCAGTGCAGGCAAATATTTGCCTCGCACCAGCAAGTTGAAAGCCAGGAATCCAATAATCAGCTGATTGTCCACTTAGTGGGGGGGACAACACAGAAGTGGAACCAGCCCCAGTGCGGTTCCCCCCAAGCCGACACTCAGCTGATTGTTGGCTAAGTTGGGACCATACTGGGGCCACTTCTAGACCCTGCTGCATCCCAAACCCAGTCAACCAGAGCTGCTCAGCATAAGGTTTAAAGTCCCAGGCAGGGAAGATACAGAGTTCCCCCCGCCACTCAGGACTTTAAGCCCCATGCTGAGCTCTGGCCTGGTAATCTGGCTAGGGGAAGCCTCCTCCCCCCTACACCAAGCTACCCAGGCAGAGCTACTCAGCACAAGCTGCTCAACACAGAGTACAGAGTTCCCATTTGGCGTAAGCCTCTGCTTGCTGGCACCGAGCTGCCTAGCCAATGCTGCTGCACATGGGGTTTAAAGTCCTAGCAGTGTAAGCTGAAGGCTTCCCCCACCTGCTCCCATCAGCATTCTGTGCCTCCTTACACTGGACAGCCTTCCCAGAGCTTCCTGGCACAGTTTAAAGTCCCAAAGCAAGGGAGCAGAGGTTTCCCCCACCCCCTCACCTCCAGGGCCCTTCAGCTCCATGCCCAGTAGCTGTGGCCAGGCCCTTTGGCTTCCCCCTACCCAGCTTGTGGCCAGGCCAAAAATCAGGTGACTTTCAGCCACCAGCTACATGTTAAATTGAAGGCATCATACGATGTCAACCATTTTCATGGCTCATTCTCCATTCTATGGTACCTTAAATCACGTGCACATGTAGCACCCTATTTATGCCACAATTAACAGGTTAACATAGAGGAGATCAAGTGACTGGTTAGAGATTACATTGGAAGTGTCATGCTGAGCCATAAAACCAATTACTCTGAGTTCCACTTCAGTTCCTTAAGCACAAGGCCATTTTTCCTTTCTCTTCGTAGTTTCAAACACCAGAAAACTGAGTAATTATTCAAGACTGGATTCTGTTCCCCTTTAAGATTTGAGTAGCACTTTCCTAGAGAGTGCCCCCTGACTGAGACCACTTGTGGAATCCAGTGAGAATGAATTAATCAGAATCTGGACTTTCAGAATTTAAAAGGTCAAAATCGTTCTTATTAGGAATTGCCACAACCAGAAACCTGTTTCAGCTGATGCATAGCAGAGACCTGACTGCTTCCAGAACACGGTAATTTCTGTCTATACATTCAGCTGTTGTTTAAATTTTACCATAAAAAAATTTTTCTTTCCCCACAGCATAGAAGACATTATAGGCATATTAGGTTGGAGAATATGATCTTTAGACTTGCCTGTCCTTCAATAAAGTCTAGCTTTCAGTATGGTTTATGAATTATGACTTTGGGTTTTTGCCCCCAAAACTATGGAAAAGAGATTTGTAAAGTCAAAAAGATTTTTAGTTCATATTTTATTGAAGTTCTCCATAGCAGCAAAGCAGACAAATCAAAGATATTAAAAATTATAAAAAGTTAGCACCTGCTAGCAAGTAGAATTACTCAGTCTCTGGGAACAGGATTTCCCAGCTCTCTTCTAACAGTAATGACCTATTTTAGAGAAGATATTCCTGAATTACTGGAGATCAGAATCTGAAAAGACCATTTAGGAACTGTCTTTAGAATGCAATCTTAAAAGGCGTTTTAACCATGTTTGGACACAATTTCAAGAGGTTAAAAATGATGCCCAAAAGTAATAAAAAGTATGGTGTGAGTTTTCTTTAGTCCGCCTTGACCTTAAGAATAACTACAAACTGCGAGAGCCCTTCAACTACACTAAAAAAGAAAAATGTCCTTTCAGATATGCATTGAGGGTTTTAGAAAATGAATCAGCAAAGTTTTATAGACTTTGAAAGTATTAAATTAGCCCATATCATTAGTTTTCAACAAGGACTCATCAAAACATTCTGAAGGTATTTCCGTTATCAATGGACTAATAAACTGTACAATAATTTGTTTAAAATAAAAAAGGCTTTTCAATTTCAAGGCTCATCATTCAAAAATATCTTGTGCTATCATCTTTTCAGTTTCAATAAAAATTATCTCCTGAGGTTATAGATAGGCTTAAAATAAAAGGTTACAACCAGCTTTCAGTTAAAAGTCAAATTCTAATAACTAAAACTCAGTGGTTAAAAAAACAAACTAGATTTATACCAAAGGCAAAGGAAGGAGACAGCATCAACAAAATCTGAACAAAATTGCAAGCAATTCATTGAAAATGCCTTAAAACATTGATTTTGCTTTAATATTTTTTTCTTCCTCTAGCTTATATTACTCCATTAAAATGTCCAGATAGTTAAATTACCTCTATCACTTGTGAACAGTGAATCTATTATTCTCTATGAAGAGGATAAATTATTAAACAAATTTATGAAGAAATTCTGATAGTGCTATCCCCATGTTCATTTTTGGACATGAGGAAGGATCACATTATGTTCTTGTTCCTGCTCTGATCAACATCAGCGGTAATTTTTGGCCATTAACTATAGTAAGTTCAGGAACAGACATTATATCACAGCATATGAGATCACGGGAAAGCTCCCATAGAGTTCAGTGTACTTTGGACCAAGCCATATGTGCTTATATGACTATGTTGCCTCTATTGGCAGGCTGCATCTTAGAAGGCATCTTACTGGGGTTTTGGCTCCTGACGCTTGCAGTGTTAGAACTAGAGGAACATGAACTTTGCACTTACGTATAGCTACTAACTGTTCTTTTGATCCCTATTGTAAATCCAAAAAAGAGATAGTATGGGGAAAAAGGAAAACAGTAAATCCTTCACAATTCCTTGTTCGCTAAATTTACCATTAGAATGCATCTAGACTCATTGGAATAAATTGTGTACTTTCTATAGATTAAAGTCTGTTTAAATGGCATCTTCCTTATGTTTTGTCATCCACAAACAGTGTTCAGTAAAGTAATGCAGGACTAGAATGGGGTTCATCTTTGTAGCCACAAAGTAGACCTCTTGTTTCACCCCAACTAGATTGGCCAGATCTACTAACATTTGAAGTCTCTGGAGCCAAAGCAAAATGTCTCAATTGTTTAGCCATCTCCTCCATAAACATCAAGGCAGCTGCTATACTCAGACCATACATATCTTCAAGCTTTTATCCCTCCCTACCTTTGAGAGCTACAGACCCTTTCAAACCAAAAGTCTTATATAATCATATGGTTCCAGGATCTGAGGACCAACACCTGGAAGATACAAGTACTCAGTGCCTTTGATAATTAATTGTTTTCTATTTATATGCCCCAAATTAAATATGGGACCAGTGTACAGAAGACTTACTATATCATTAAGTATTCATTTCCTTACACTTAAATATTTTGGATGTAGAACTGTTCTGAAAGCATTGTTGTCATTTAGCTGATCTTAGTATTTTTGTTTTGTTTTTTAAATGAAGACTTTCTTTTAGAAATATAACTGGAGCTTTCAAAATATTGAGCCAGATGACAATCTATTTTCATTGGTGTGAGAGTAATACTTTTGGATCATATAACCCTTCATTTATATGGGTTGTAGCCACAGCTAGGAAATTGATCAGGGAGAAGTTCAGACAGAGCACTCTTTGCTGGTGATACCATATTTTCAGTGCCTTAAAAGAACTGTACTAACTTTGAAAATAAGCATTTTCCTAGATCCCTCCCCAGTTCAATAGAATTAATGGATTAAAAATCATCTGCAGTAGCACCATCTGATGACTTGCAGTAAAGTTACAAACAGGGAAAGGCAAGATGAAAAAAGCCTGACAGCCTTCACAACAAATTAAATACCGAGTCTACACAACCCACAATTGTCTTGTTGTTCCTCTCCACCACCTTGGTTATAATATCCCTAATTCTACAGATTTAAATTTTCTCCAGTTGTGCTGCCAGGTCTCTGTGCAGGTCTGCGGAAGACAAAAGGAATGTTATCCCACTTTCTTCCCACAGGATCTCCTGGGGTTAATTTTAATAAGATAAATCCAAGCAGTTCAGCTCTGGATAAAAAAAAGTAATATGAAGAAGAATAAATAGCAGCTCCACACAATGTATTCCCTTTCTGGTTAGTCTTGTTACAGAGTTCTGATCGTGCCATGTGTGTGTGTCAGTCTCTCTCTCTCTCTGTCCCCCTTGCCTCTTGTTTCCATCACTAGTAAATGATGATTTGCATGTATTATTATTAGTAGTAGATTCAAATGTCGAAGCCAAGCTATCTGAAGGAAGGAAAGTACACAGTGTGTAAAAAAAAAATCCAGTCTGATTGGAGTTTTCTGTTTTCCTTGGCTTTTTTCTTAAGCATGCTCTATATTCTGAGAAAAGAAAATGAGGGGAATTTACTAAAAGTCGTTGGTTATGAGTCACCTTCATGACTTATAAAGGGTCTCAAGTTGTTTGGAACGGGCTTTCTTCACCTAACTTGTGCTGCAAGGATATCAGGGCGACCAGCCAGACCAACGAACCTGCTATGGCAACTGCTGCTGCTTCAGTTGCTTTTTTTTCCTTCGTTTCATTTCTCTCATTCTCTCTCTCTCTCTCTCTCTGTTTTTTTTTTCCTTCTTCTTCAGAAAAAAAAAAACAAGCCCAGTGACCTTGGTTAACATATGCGATAGAACAAAGGAAGTCTGTGGCCTCCTCACTGCATTGGTTTTGCTTGCATCTTTGTGCAAAGAATCTGTGCCTCAGCAGGTAGGTTTTTTTTTTCCCTTATGAAAATATCATGTGTTATAGGAGATGTGGAGCAGGCCAAGGGAGGGGACCTTGGGAGAGAGTTCAGAAGCTTAAATAATCGGCACAAGGCTCAGCTTCAGAAATAGATACAAACGCACACATACAGATATCAGTACAGGGAACTTCACATAGCCAAAAACACATACACAGGTATATACACTTTACAGGACCATATTCAGTCCCATCACTGACTTGGCAATAGAATCATTTCTGTTGCTAATTAAAGGTATATCAGATGGAGGCAAGACAGTCACATGAAAGACTTTTTTGATGCTTTTTAACTCCTTTTTACTTTCCACACTTACACTTATTTTTAATTCATTTTTAGATGTGCATAGGTGACCAGGTTATATAATATGGGCTTATAACTGACATTTTATGAGGGGCTTATGACTTAGACAAAAGTATTCCTTACTGTCTACATTTAGTAAAAGAGAGTCTGATATGGGGAGAAAAATAGCTGTTTTACAGATTTGTTTTGAATTTTTAAATTTTAGAGGTAAACAGCTACAAATGAATTCTGGATCTCATTTTACAAACATTAAACTCAAAATATGATTCATTTAAAACATCCAAGCATACTTGTGTCATTTGGGCAAGACCTTTTTCATTTTTTAAGTATAAATGTTTGAAAAGTATGTTTAAACAGGAAAGGTTTACAACTCGTTTAATATGCATATCCATATTAACAAAAAAGGAGTTCCATGCCGAACGTTGAGACCTTACCTTGTAAAAACTCTGATGTTTACAACTCAGCCATAAAAATTTGCTCTGGACTGAAGTTTGGCATCCAGTCCCTCAACTTAGCCACTCATTTATTTTACTTTTTTAACATGATAATTTTTATTTATAAAAATGCAAATACAAAAATTATAGAAATACATTCTAAATGATTCTCAGATATTTTTCCATAAGATTAAACAGATTGTCAAGGAAGTTTATTTAATATTTGAAAATTAACCTCTGGAGGCAAATGGTTTTTTCCCATTAACACATTTTTCTTTAAAGCTTTTCCAATATTTGAAGTAAATATATGTTTAGTCAAGAGAATGGAATAAACCTATATACAATTAAATACTTTGCAGAAGAATTTTAAAGGGTACATTCTCTCTAAATCAAAAATTGCAGTCTTTCTTATAAATATATATATGGAGGATATATATAACTTATACCCAACAAAGGCAAAGAATAGAGTCACTGTGCAAGTTTAATGCCCATTTTCTAAATGATGATATGACTAGGACTTCAAGTTTCTTAACTGTTTATAACAGAATACGTGATCATTAAACTACTGGCCCAATTGTAAGTTGTTAAGCCAAAAATCTCCCCTGATACTGGCACTTTTCACACACAATTATTGCCAAAGAGATAGGGGGTAGTAAGTCACAATGTACTTGCAATAAACTGCATCAAGTTTTAGCCTTGACAAAAAACCGATACCATAAGATAGGGCCTTGGGTTAAGTTACTTTTCTGCAAAGACAGACATAAGGTACAACTGAATATAAGGAATGGGAGAATCTTGTCCTGGGTTTGCCAAGCTTGGCAGAGGGGAGAAGTGTTGGGAAAGGGCTATAATTTTTTTTCCTTTTAATTGTAAATATTAATGACAGTCAGAAATTGGCAGCAGCTGATAGAATTAGTCATGGGTTTCAAGTCCTCTGAAAGCTTTTTGCACCTGCCAACACATCTCATCCCAAGTATCCAAACTCCTGATTGTTTTCCCCCCCTTAGTGGGAAAAACACTCTGCTGCATAGTAAAAAGTTAGTAGATTAAGGTCATGCTTGTGACTGCTCCCTCATTTGAACTCAGATATGAAGAAGCAAAAAACCCCAGCATGCTTTAGGTATAATTCAAAATTCACTGAGCTTATGGGTGCCTCTATTTACTTCAGTGAGTTTGAACCTGCAAACACATTTGTAAGCTACTCATGTATGTATTTTCAGAATTTGGCTTTGATGAGCTGCCTTACCCCTTCACATACAACCACTGAAAACAGGATTTGTAACAGAATTATTGGTCAACCATTTAAAGTAGCATCAACCAAAGGCAATGAATGCTCTAACACATTTTCTGCCAAACATGTTTCTCCTCTAACCTGACTCAAATGCTTTGGAGATTTGGAAAATGAATATCAGAGACATATGATATAAAGTATTTAGAGTTTCTCCAGAGAGTGTTAATGGTCAGTTTAAATATTTTAAAACAAAAGAACACCCTCAATTTCTGGATTTAGGGCAATAGTATGCAATCCTTTTCCACTCAAGGCACCCCTTCATAAATTTTTGGAATTGAGTTCTATCCCATTTCAAAACTACTTTATTTATTGCAGTGCTTACTTCCTTGTAGAAGGGTAGGGCAGGGCAGGGGAGTGACCAGGCACAAAAGTATCTGAGTTTGTGCTTATCTCCACACACCTCCTGATTTCTTCACACCTCAGCACCCTTCGGATGATCTGGTGGCACCTCAGGGTACTGCAGCACTCTGGCTGTGAATCACTGGCTTAGCATAACTGATTTTACATGAAAATGTGAGGTAAAATTATGATCCATCTAGGTCTACAGCAAAATTTCCATTGACTTCAGGGGCCTAAGATTTTTCTCATAATGTTTAGGATTCATTCATTTCAGAGCAAAGTGTGATTGTGATTTGATCTCCTATGGCTGACTATATTAGTATTTTTTGTAACTATCACAAAGCACTGAAACTGTACACAGTCCAGATGTGCCAACAGACTAAATATCTTTCTCTTTACCTTATGCTACAGACTCTATAGGTGACAACTTGGCTCCTTTGAAATTGATGGCACTTTTATTTCAGCTATAATGGGATCAGGATTTGGCAAATCAAAGTAATAACACACAACCCAAAGCATTTGAATTTCTCTGCTTCTATGCTTAATAATAATAATAATAATAATAATAATAATAATAATCTGAAACTTGCACGTAATCAGCTTAAATACTTGAATTTTACAAAGCAAGGAGCAGGAAAGTCCTAATACAATATAGAAAAGAAAGCATGGAATCTTTAAAAAGTGTCAAGTGGTATCTACGATCAATTAATTTTTCAGGGCAAATCAGAGCGGACTGAATCCAGTCAGAAAACAGCAGGGGTGTGGACAGAGTTTAATAGTTGTCAATGTACAGCCTATACAATACACAGAGATCAGACCTCCTCGAGTTAAAAATGTTCAGGTTGGAAGCACTGTGTGCGTCTAGTCTTAAAGTGGAATAAGATTGTTTCCTTGAGGTTCTGGCCCCACAGGGAAGGTTAGCAAAAGGAAAAGGCATCAGGTAAAGGAATAACAAGTTATTTTCTTAAATACAAAAATAGCTTACAAACCATAATAATTTTTAAAAATTGACCTATTTCACCCCTCTGTTGATTTCTGCAGTTCTGAGTAACTTCAGTGGAGTTATGTCAATGATGAATTTGGTCGCTTGTGATACATCCACTGTTAAACAAACTCATCTTAAATTTTCAGCTGCATGCATTTTAGAAAGGAAAAGTCCTTTGCTGCTTCTGAAATGAGGAGGCAGTTTAAAAGTTGAGGAATTGAGTATTTCACAAGTGCATAGAAAAATGTATATTGCTCTACTAGGCAAGTGAGTAACACCAGATTAGTTACAGCAGTGCATTGTATAGTTGAAAGTGCAGTAATGAAATACGGTCACTAAGTCTGGCTTTTCTAGTCAATGGCAGAGGTCCCAATCCTAAAACGTTTACTCAGGCAAAACTTTCCTTGAAGCTGATGGGGATTTCACTATATATAGAGGAAGGTGTAAATAAGGTACCTAAGTTATCACAAGGATATGAGCTGTTCAGATGCACACAGGTATGTATATTTCTCTACTTAAACATACATATCTCTACATACATGTATGTGTAGGGGGAAACAATATCATATGCATTTGCTAATTTTATTTTCATATGTATTTGGTTATTATTAAATTACTTATCTCAATTACCTACCTGCTAAGCACCAACAGTTTTCTTGAGTTGTCATGGCAGAAGTGGACAGAGGATGCAGGTAAAAATTGGAAGAAAGGAGGTGAAAACAAAGGCTGTAAATTGCAGATTTGTATTTAGAGGTAAAGGAAATAATGTGCCATAACAAGGAGAATTGATTCAATTGTGAAGTTTTGAGCTTGAGGTAAAACCTGTCTTTTGACAGGAATGAGAAGTTGGGGGGGGGGGGGGGGGGGGGGGTCGAAAGAGGGTGGGGGGGGGGGGGGGGGGGGGGGATAGTGACTACAGAGATTAGTAGCTGGAGTGCTTGTGTCAAAGAGGCAGGTGAAAGGATTAAAGGGTGAACAAGCTAATTACTCTGGTGTCACTAGCAGGAGGAGGAAAGGATGTTGACAAAAGGATGATGACAGTCACACCAGATTTTATTCATCTTTTCTTTGAAATTCTGTATGGGGGAAGGGGAGGAAAGTAGAATATTTAATTTTATTTAAGCATGGGTGAAAGGGACGGATCATTATTTCCATTACCTGAAAGGCCACAGTTTTTACGGCTAAGCGAGAAGACATCCTCACGTACACATGCTTGCTCATGTAATGGAAATCAGACAGCTGTGCAAACGGCTGTTACAAAGGCTCAGCAAGAGGAAGTGTGTGTCATTTCTGACCACTTCCTCATCAAGCAAGATAATTTATCTTCAGAGGCAAAGGCAAAACCTTTAACAACATTATAGGATCTCTGCAGTTTCTCAAGCAATATTTAAATGGCTAGGATCCCAATTCTGCAATGTGAGTGCCCAAGATCAGTCCCATACTGACATTCCCTGGGCAGTGGGGCAGCTGAGCACTGCAGAGAGGGCCCCCTACTGGCCAACAGCAGCCTGCCCTCCAGTGACATGCTGGAAGATCCGACTTTGACCTACACTAATCTCAGGATCCAGCTTGCTCCCTTTCGTCTCCAGCTTCGCTAAAGCCAAGCAGTCGTATAGGATGTGCACGCATGCACGTACTTGTAGTTTAGTAGCCTTCAGAGGCTACTGAAGAAACCTGTCCCAAGAAACTTGTTCACTGTCTCAGCATTTCTTCAGATTCAGTAAGCTAAGGGACAAGCTGGAAAAGGAAGAGCAATTTCAACAAGCTGTTGAGATTTGCCAGAGACACGATATTGATTTGTTTTCTGTTGACTTCAATAGCTTTGTGTGCCTGTTGGGCAACAAAGTAAATATGAAATAGGGAATTCAATACAGAAATTAAATTACTGGAATGCCCTCACATTTGGAGTATCAATTAGTGTGGATCTTTTGCCCTAAATAAAAGACCTGAGTGAAAAGCTTACCAGTGATCCCCATCTCTTGGGGGCACTGACATATTACAGGAAATTTAGATTTTTTTTTTTCTTTATTGCCTGTAAGCGCAAATATCACCCATCATGTCTCATTCAGAGAAAACTCCTACTGAAGTCAGAAAAGAACCTTAATCATAGTTTTAATTCTTGGACTGGAAATTTCCAAACCACTGCTTTTTGCCCACCACACATGTATATTCACTTTGGAATTTTTATTGCCTTTCTCACTTGATCACAAATAATCTTAGCTGGTTTCACTTAAAGTGGTATAAAGCAGAAGGTAATTTCCCTAAAATCTCTAAATTAGGTCACATTCTTACCATGACATTTTAACTTCCCCTTAGCACTTGTGTTATTAAATGTATGAAAGCTGAGTATTTCTAACATATTGAAAAGGAACTCCAAACTATATATTTTACAGAAAGGATTTTACTGATTTATTGTGATTTTGGAATAAAATGGTAATTGGCTGGAAGAAAAAAAAAACACAATACCAAATCAATTACTCCTGACCTTCACCCAAGAGACAATACTTCCTTTTAAAAGGCAATAAATCATGCCAGGAGCAAAAGAAAAGTATCTTTTTATCTCTTTAGTAGGTGAATTTACATCTGAATATACATTTTCACTGGCAGTAGTTTATAACCTATTATAGTGTTTTATTCCTAATTTTTTATCTATGCAGCATAATTAGTTTTCAGATTGTTCATAGATGGGTATGAGGCATAAAGCTCCATAACAATTATAAATCAACTTAGTAAATAGTTTTCTATCCCTTCCTACCATTATTAATTTTCACCATCAAGGTATGAATATCTTGAAACCCTAAAACAAGCCTCCAGTAGACAAAGGGCCATTTAATAATGGGGTTATTTTCCGCCTAACTGTAAATCTCTTTTTCTCCTGCTGGGAATGAAAGTCTAGTTCAGAGACATATTAATCCTAGACTTGTAATTGAATCCATATTGTGGTCTGCACCTGTCTGTTGCCTAATGACTTCAGGGACCATGTGGATAAGGGCTTTATTTGTTGTTATTTAACCAGGAATCAGCGCATATTGATGAGTTGATAATTTTATAGTTGTATTTCTTGTATTTAGAACCTGCAATAGTCACCTTTATACAATTAAATCAAAATAATCAATATTAAAGTTATGATCACTGTAGCCAGTCATTGATCATAAGCTTATTCTAGATGCTTATTAGTTTAAGCATGTCAATGCATGCTAGGAACCTCTCAACCTTTTTAAAAAAAAAAAAAAATCAAAAATAAATTAGACAGGGTAAGTAGTATAACATCTGAATCTTGTTCTTTAGTCCTACATTACTAATATTCTTGCACAATGCAACTTTAAAAGAAAGTGATGAGATAGAAGGAGAGATAAGATAGGCAAGAGAACTCAGAAAATTTAATGATTTTATTTACTCTACTACTTTTGTAAAAATTACTTTAACACAAAAACTTTTTTATGAGATGTTTCTTTAGAATTTAACTATAGTCCTTTTTATTACAGTATGTTGTTTCTCTGTGTTAAAATTTATTAGATGCATTTCTCTTTTTGTATTGTAGGTAAATCAAGGGGGGAAAAAAGCAGTGGTTTCAGTTCTTTGTGGCTCATGCTGGAGCTCTTCTGTAGGCTGTATGTTGTTAATGCTAATCGTGATAGGGGTTTTACCTCTGACTGACTCCTACATGTTAGCATTAGCACTGTATGATGCCTGTTACCAGAATTCACATGGAAAAAAAACCCAAAAAAACCTGCCACCGTGGGAGGGAAGCAGCAAGTATGAATGAGTCACTACTATGCTGGGAACACCTCTCCTCTGCATGTAAAAAGAAGGGTTGTTTCAAATACAGGCATGTTTGCTAAAATGGAGCAGTTTAGAAATACTGGAACAAAAGGAAAAAGCAGATTCATGCATCAATTAATCTTTAGCAGGACTACATTTAAAGTTCAGCACCATACTTTTTAATTTTACCCTATTGCCATTCACATGTTTGCATTTTCTTCCCACACAAGTCACTTCATTGCTTAATCTTCCCCTTCTCCAGGGCAGAAAAAATGATGAATTCAACCTTTGGCATGCCCAGCTGTGCTTTCTACACATTTTTATGAAATGTTTGTTCACACAGGAGATTTGACTAACAGAAAATATTTTAAACATGACTTTTATTGTTGAATATTCAAAATGTGCTACTTTTGTTAGAACATTGGGATGAAGTACACCTACTCTGGGATCTCAGCTGCTCTCAAACCTTATTGGAGCCTCCCAACCTGTTCATTTGCCACAATTACAATGTTTTGCAGATGGAGAAAATGGGGCACAGATATGTTAAAGGTATAGTCAAACAGAAAGTGAGTGACAGAACCAGTCTCTCTTACTCCCCAGTCTGTTTTACTGAACCTGATTAAAACCCCACAAAAACATATATTGGGCACATCTACATGAGACATTTATTGCAGAGCTGACTAATTAGTTCTGCAGTAAAGCCTCCACATCCACACCTGGGGCCGTATTGCAGCAACCATCAATCCTCCTGGATCATGATGTATGCACGAATGCCACCCAGACCTCCGATGCATATGCCTGGGCAGGAATTTTTGGAAGAGTGGAGGCTGTCAAGACCTTCCATCTTCCCTTTAGGCCACTGAGACAGAAACCAAAGACCAGACTGAGGCCAAATGTTTGGTGCCTCCATGGTTGTAGTTCTCTGTCAGGGAATCAAACCCATGTCTCTTGTGTGGTAGATAAGGAGTCTACCACTGAACCACAGAGCCTTATTAGACTGCAGTAAACTAATAAACTTTGCCACAGGTTAATACTTGCAAAGTTTATTAGCTTACTGCAGCCTAATACAGCCCTGAAGCTCCCTGTTGTTCAGTGGTAGAATCCTTCTCTACCACAGAAAAGACTTGGGTTTGATTCCCAGACACGGAAACAAACCTAATCCTGTGGCAGTTTTTTCCTTGCATAGAAATGCACATGTAGACACTGACAGAGCTGGCTGGAACACAAGGGTGCTTCAGTACAGGGCCTGCCTGCTAGTTAGCTTCACACTGGAGCACCCTTGTGCCCCAGCCCCTCGAGGCAGCATGCTGACCCGGGGGACCAGCCACAGGCTGCTCCACCCAGCTGCAGTGCCCAGGAACAATAAACTATGGCACAAACTGCACCAGAGTTTATTGTTCCAAATTAATTGCATGTGTATACATGTCTAGTGTTGACTGGGAGATGAGTAGTATTTAAAGGTGAATCTGCAATTCTTGTGAAATGTGTCACATGCACAATATTTAAATAAGCCCTTAATCCTGCACACACTTACAAACATAACCTTGCCCTTGAGAGTACTTTCATCAAGCTCAGCATTTCCTCTTGTATCTCATACATGCAAACATTTTCTGAAATTAGGTTTAAGATCACAGGATAGGAGGGAATGTACAAAATGCTGATCAGGGCAGTAGCCCAATATCATTCCTCTGCAACACTCAGAAAAGATTCTAATTTTTTTTAAAGTCAGGTATGGCCCTTATTATTCATCTGACATTTAAGTTGTTTTATTACAGGAAATGAGAAAGGGTCATTATGAAGTTTAGGATTTTTCACTTTTAGATTTGGGGAACCTACATAACAGCTTCCTCTTACATATTAATGACAGAAAGAAGAAAGATGGTGATGCAGAAAACCAATCCAAAGAGCTCATGAATATCACAGCAGTTAAGGATGCAAAGCATTTCAGCTGCATGCTTCTAGTTCTGCAGCAAAGATGACTGGAGCATGTCCCTGCTACCCCATGCTCAGGCTCCTATTTCATTGCTTAGAACTTTTGTAATTTTTTTTTTTTTTACATTAGAGCAACAATGAACCTATATTTTTTCCCTCCAGAACAAAAGATTCTTTGCCCTTCCCTACAGAACAAAAGATTCTTTGCCCATCAGATTTGAAACAAACATGAGTTCTGGCAATTTTAGTGATACAATAAAATCATACAATCACAGGGGTAGAAGGGATCTCAAGGGTCATTTGAGTCCAATTCCCTGTACAAATATAAGAATTGCTATTCCAAAAGCAACTATGGTTTCTGGGCCCCTTTGGCAAGCAAGTGGAGTATCTCATGTTCTCTCTCTCAAAGCATTCTTCATTGTTTCTTTCATTCGTGGGTCCTGCTTGCTTCAAAACGTGCAAGTTGGCTGAATCTGGGTGACGCTTTCTAGACCATCCCCCAGTACCATACAGATTCTGTATCCCACACAGAAAAACTCCATTATAAAGCTAAAAGTTCCAAAACTCACAAAGCAGCATTACGGCCATCTCTGCAATTTCACTTTTCCCCAGTGACTATCATATTACACAATTGCGTTCTATTATCTTAACTGATGGGGCTCACTGAAAGAGGCAGCTATTCAATATTTCTTTTCATCCTTATTGATTAGCAGCATACTGCTTTGTGCCTTCTTTACTGTCTAGCAGTCAAAATCTGCAGCAAGCAAGGAATAGTTTCTCTTCATAGACTTTTCATCAATATCACATCCGAGCACAAAGATAACGTGCTAACCACTTATCCCTCCCAGTCCAGCTTTTACAACTGGTCTTAGCTCATTAGTCAGTAATTTTTATGATAATATGCATGCCTTCTCATCTATATGCCAATAAATATTCCTTAACCAGGAGGAAGAAGGTCTTCCTACTCACTGATCTGACTAATGACTAATGTACACCTTACAGTGTGCTGTTTTCTCTGTCAAGTATTTTTGGTTCTGCATATATAAATAAGAGCACTACCCCATTTGCCTATATCCCTTTCTTTGCATATCCAATTCCTTAGTTGAGAGACATGTTAGGTTATAGCCATTATGTTAGTGGGAGCTGAATATGCTTTTCTTTTTTTTTAACTCTGAAAAATGTTAATGCTGTCCATGACTGGGGTTAAATCTTATGAAAAGACCACAGCATGATAGCATTCCCATTTTCAGAAGGTGGTTGCTCTTCAAGAAATATCCATTATATAGCCTCTTCCAGTCAAACAACACATACTGAATGCATTATATTGAGCTCCTATGCATGGATTCCTCATAAAATTGAATAAAGTTAAAAAGACATACTTCCAAAAAGTTTGTTGACTCAAAGTTAAATAATGGTTGCATTGTGTACAACTGTACAGTGCTGACACAATTACTGATGATTAATAAAGGTTTGCTTCTTACCACTGCTTAATGTAGATCAAAATATACTGGGAAGTTCATCCAGTCAAGCACTTGAAGTCTAGTCATGATCCACAATTCTCAAGATTTGGTAGTGATGCAAAATAAGGAAGACAGCTTTCACCTCTCCAGAGAAGTTTATTTCAAATAAAAGGAAAATAACACCTGACAGAAAAAAATTATGGCCCATATATAATGGAGTTAAATTTAATCAAAGTCAGAAAAGACTATTAAAAGCTATGAATGCATGGATAAAAACATTTCTGAAAGGGAATAACTGCTCTGAAGGCCCTACCCAGTCACGGTGCCTATGCAAAGCTAGTTTGACAGGAGGCACATGCCTGGCACCCCCAACCTTCACTCCTGAAATCTAATATTTGGATTTGACCAGGTCCAGAATGGAAGTGTTCCCCATGGCTAACTCTGAAATTCCCAACACAACTTCTGCACTTTGGAAGAGTTCTTCCATTTCATGTCCTTTACCTCTACTCACTGTTGTTTCCGTATAACTTCAATTCTTTGCCCATACCTTCCCCCCCCCCCATCTCCCATTCTTCTGAGTATTCCACTGTGTCCCCTTCTAATTGCCCTCCTTCCATGTTTTCACTTGATCATCCTGCACGCACACTTCCACTCCCATAGCTCATGAAGAGGTGTCACAAGTGAAGGGTGAGCTGAAAAAGGCCACTGAGCTCCCCTGAGGATCTTTCCGGCATTGGAGTTTAAGGAAACAGGGGCAGTGGCTACAGGAAAAGTGGTAGTATTTCTTTATCTCCTTCTCCTCCAAGGAGCTGGAAGCAGGTTCACTCCTGGGGCTGCATATACAGTGTAGCCTGCACTGTAATGAATAGTGAAGTTATCTGTAAACAAAGTAGTTTGCATACTTGGAAGCAATCTAGCTGCAGCAGTACAGAGTTCCACAGCTAAACTGATTTTTTGGTATCTGAACCAGTTTAAGTATCTCTGTACATCAAACAGGCTGCAATGTAGATACATATCCATTTGTTAGGCTCCTTATATAGTGCAGGAAGAGACTTAGGTGCCTTCCCCCTAACAAGTAGAAAACCAAGCTGTGAAAGCCAACAAGAAACACTGATGACAGAGGTGTTCCTAAAAACCTGCTCGTTTCTTGGGCTTCAAAACCCATGGGTTTTTTGGGATGCGCAGCCTGAAACTCTCCCTTGAGAGCAGGTCCCTACCATCTCTTCTTGAAGAACCTGATAAGGGCTCACTGTCCATCCCTCCTGTTGAAACGGTGCTACTGTACATCAAAAAAAAAATCCCAAGAGAATTTTAGGACCAGGGAGAGAACACAATGGCGCATGTATTCACAGTTAAGTTTCTGAAGTGATTCATTCAATAGCTGTATTTGATTAACTGTTTCATTAAAAACCCAAAATCCAGTCCCAAGATTACTACCTTAGATGATCTCAGGCAAAGTGATAGATTCCAGCACCATCAAATGCAAAAAACAAACCTATGCCCAATTCTGCCTAAATCCTAAATGTAAACCCCATCACTAATCAGAATCCAAACCAAACAACCACCTCATCAGCCCCTCTCTAATGGTGTTGCCCAGCTCAAGGGGGAAAAGGAGCTCAAGGCACAATGCTGAGGCAAGCTGTACTCCACCACCTACCAAAAGGGCTTGCGCTTCCTCTCTCCATTTGAATAGGACCCAGGGCTTGAGGTTGAACGGTAAAGAGGACACAAGAAATGACAGGAAATAGCTTCTTCAGGACAGCAAAATGTAGGTGTAAAGCCTGCTAGAGGTGGAAACTGAACCCACAACCTTTGAATTGGCAGACCAATGGCTCTATCAGTTGAGTGTTATTTAATTCAAGTTATTTTAGTGGTCTCCCTAAAAAACATTTAACAATGGTGTAAAATTAGTATAACTGAATGAAAAAAAATCTGTTTCAGAAGATTTAATTTTTACAGAAAAAAATCAAAATATTATTTTAATTTTAGATTATTTTACATAACAAGAAAAAAACCTATTAAAAACCCAACATACACATCAGGTTTTGAGAGAAGCAAATTTTGTCATTAAAATGTCCTAAAAAATGGGGGGGGGGGGGGGGGGGGGGGGGGGTGTATAAGAAAGGTAGAGAAAAGAGGGGGGGGGGGGGGGCGCGCGGCGGCGTACAGAAGAAGGCTTTGTACTTAGACTTTATTTCCTGTAAAGTCATTCACCACCTAACATGCTTATGTTATTCACACTAAGAATGTCTGGGAAAGCAAAACCTTTAAAATAATATTTAAAAATTCAGCCAATTTTTAGAAAGTCTAAATAAAGGAGCAAAATTCTCACACTGCTCTGAACACCACTGAATATGATGAACGGATGTCCTATTGCTGAGATTTTTTTTACCAAAATCTAGAGGCATAAAAAATAAATAAAGGATGGGTTTATGGCTCTTATATAAGACTATGACCTACACAATCTGGGCTCAGTACAACCTGTGCCTAGGCTTCCTCTGTAACCTTGGGCAGGTCACAGATTGCCAGATTTGAAGAAATATTCATAAATTTGAATTTCCTAAATTTGTGGTTGTCTGTGATGAAACACTTTGCTCCAGATCCTATTCCATCTAACACTTTGGTATGAATGTAGTTGTAATCCAATTTTATCCTGCCTGTGTCCCTGAAAACACGGTTTATGTTTTGTCTACCTCAGGCATATCTTAAGACAGCATGGAAATATGGAGGGCTTACCTACCTACTTTTTGCATTTATAGTTCTTCAGGGCCTTGAAGCAAGTAGAATAGGATGACACTTTAGACACCTAATATGTGGCATAGAACCTGGTCCCTTCTATCTGGTTTTTCAGTAAGACTGATGATGTGCTGCTTTCAAGTAAAGGCACCCTCTAAGGATAGAGAACTGTTGACTTAAAGAAAAAAAACAAAAAACATTACTTTAGATCTGGTAGACAGTTAGAAAACCAGGTATACCTCCTCAACAGAACATAAACTGCTTTAACCAAAACCTTAGGGCTGCTATACACATGCAGTGAGGCTGCTCTGACACTGTAATTATAGTGTATAAGAGCAGAATCCAGCATCACATGCATCCCCACGATGAAAAAATGGCAGCAAGGCACTTTACACTAAATCTTGTTCAAAGCGCCCTACCACAATTTTTCAGCACAGGGATGCTGATACATGTGATGCTCCAGGTGCTTTAATAAGTGTGGCTCTTGGAGCTGCACTAAACTATAGCGCCCTGCCCCCTGCCTCCTGAAGCATGTCTATAAACACCCATAATTATCTAAACCAAAACAAAGTAACATCCCCTGCTATCTGTAATACTAAACCTGTTCCTTCAGCATGTTCCCCTTTAATACCTAGATAATCAAAGGTGTACTGTATAAAGAAACACTGTCTAAAGTTCTTGGAACCAATTGCTACAGTGTCAGTAAACTTAATAACTAAAAGTGGCAAGGAGGACCGGAATGCATAAATACAGACAGACTTCTTGAAACACGTTTAGGTAGAACTCTGTAAATATGCCACATAGAAACTATCTACCAGTTTTATCTCAAATTACTTTATGTGTCTATTTGCATGTTTTCTCCTTTTCTGCGCTTTTATACAAAAACTACATTATAATGATATTATAATGATTATCAGTGAAAACCGACCGCAATCTAAGAGAAGTAGTTGTAGTTAAATACATTTTATTTAACAGCTACTGCTGTTTTTCCAATTTGTGGTACTACTGTTTATTATGGAAGCAAGTGAAATTTCAAAAATTTACTTAATGGTGAAGACGTAAGTGGGACAGATTTCAACAATTTGCTAAATCAAATAGTGTTACAGTAAACATGACCCAAATTTTTTATGCCCAAGAGAAAGCTCTTTTCAGCAGAACCTCCTTCTGAGTGTATAACCCAATAAGATTAGCAACACAAAATACTATTTATAAAAAATAAGATTCAATAAAGATTCTTCTTACAATGTGGATGGATTAATGTATAGGAACACTGCCTCAAAAACATTCAACATGATACAGAGATTACTAGTATAATAAAAAAAAAAAAATTAAAAACCCCACACATGGACCAGTTGACAGTTAAACACCATTCTAAAGCTTTGCTTCCTGCATTATGCAGATAGTCTTTTTAAAAAAGACTCACAGAAAGTTGATCATGAAAAGAGCATCCAATGCTACTCTCCAGTGTTTTCAACATGGTATGCATATACGATGCCAGCATTCTGAAGCAGAAAATATTCTGGTAACACTCTATTTGCCTTTGCAAACAAAATTCTGTCTTGACCTACATAGAAGATGTAGGTCTTTCACATTTCACAATGAAATAATTTTTGTGGAAAAATGATGTGGCATTTTTGTGGAAAAATGATGTGGCATTTTGGTACACAGAAAGAGTTACTTCATGGCAGAAAAAAGAAATATTAATAAAAATTGTCTTTCACATTATTAAATGAACACATCAAATTAAAGCAAATAGAATAGCTCTTGCCAGCAGATAGTTCAGAGATCAGTGTTATTTTCTGTGGATCAGACTTCATTACTCTCAGAATATAGCTATCTATATCTGAGAACATGTAAATAGCAGTTATAAGGTCAGAGTTACAACAGGTTCATCATTCATTCCTCACTTTTTTGAAAGTTTAATTCAAACCTAACAATAGCTTTAATAAAGGTGAAAAAAAAATCAAAATGACAATAGATTGAGATCTGAAATACTGAAAATCATATTAATCTCTGATTTAATTCCAATGAAGTCAACTGAGTTAAAGGACATCAGCATATGCAACACAAATAAGCAGCGTCAAAAACATTTTAATTTACAAATGGAAAAATAAAAAAAAAATATATACAACTACTGCATTTTTGCTTCTTCATTCGCATCTTTTGCTCCCAGACTTCCCTCTTCAGTGACCTGCAAAACACATTTGTTTTTAAAATATAGTTCCATTCTGTCCTAACAGTACATTTTTGCCTTTTGTCATTTTATCAAAGCAAGGATATATGTCTTTATAATTAAATAATAATAAACCAATTTGAAAGTGTTTGTAATCATATAAGAACATGCTGCACGGTTCAGTTCTTAGCATGTTTCATGAAGAGTGGACTCCAGCAGATGCATTATGTTTTTCCACTCTGCTGCTACACAAGCAGGCAGAATATTCTTTTTAGGGATCTAAGGGCACGTCTACATGAGACACTTCACTCAAGATTAGAGACAGACACTATGCAGTAATAAGCTCTAATCATAAATAAATTTGCTACCTATAAACACAAGTAGTAAATTTACTCTTGGTTACCTACTGCACAGTAGCACACACATACACAGCTGACCAGGAGCAAATGTGCTCCCAGTCAGCTGAGCAACAGGGGGTGGGAGCTGCCTGCTGCCAGGGTAGATTTCACCACTATAGCCCAGGCAGGGACAATGTCCCCCTGCCCCGGCAGCAGGGAGCTCTCACCACCACTTTGCAATTGCGATTATGGAGTGAGGACTGGGAGATTCCTATCTCCCAGCATCGGCTCGCCGACCACAGAGCTGACACTGTGGGAGAGAAGAATCTCCCAACCCAGGTCCTGCAACTGTGAAGCTACGTGCAAGAGAAAAGAATCTCCCATCCCTGGCCCAGCAATCATGGAGCAAAGGCTGGGAGCTCCCTGCTGCTGTCCCTCAGGCTCCAGGGGTGGAGCCCACCCCAGCAGCAGGCATCTCCCAGGGCCAGGGAGTAACATCCCAGCCCCCACCAGGTGACAGTTGTCTCCTGGCCCCTTCCTCTCTGTCACCCCTGGGTTAGCACCCAGAGGGAGCTCTGGCTGCTTCAGGAGGCCAATGCAGGGCCAGTGGGAGTGGGAACAGACTGCTGCCATCGGCAACAAATCTGCTCCCACTTCCCCGCATGTGGGCCCCCTAATTTACTCTCTAGAGGGTGGGTTTACTCTAGAGTAATTTCCTAATTTAGAGTAAATTAGTAAATTGCTCTAGAGTAAACCCACCCAGGAGCATTTGCACATGTAGATAAACCCTAAAGGTCTGAATCCTTCACTATTAAATCTCCCTCCACATTTAGTTATTCCTAGAAAGTGAAACTATTCATACACATGGTATGTTTCAGCGCGATTCCAACTCCTTTATTCCAAAACACACCTTTTGCATTTATTCAGTCACTTTAAAAGTCTTATAGATGCTTTCACTGTTGCCCTTTAATATTATATCCTGAGAATTTCCCAACATTTCCCCCTCCTAGTTACCATATAAATGTTGACTGATTGATTTATTTACAGTTTGGAGCTATTTCCAATAGTTTTCCAACTACTTCACGGTCATACTAAATGTCCATTTTATATTCCAACTGCCAATTTTAACCTTAAACACTTGGAAAAAAATATATAAAAAGGCTAAGGTAGCTGTTACAGGTTATCTTTAAAACATTTTAAGTCTGCAGGATGTTATGCCGTCAAAATTAGAAGAGTCTCAGAGCAGACACAGGTTATGGCTTAATGCCGCCTCAGAGCCTCAACTGTGACTTGCTGCTAGAGGTCCTGGCAAGCAGAGGCATTGACAGGAGCCCAGATTCTACCCCCTGATCTTGGGTAGGAAAGGAGGGGGAGAGTAACATGTAGCTCATAGGTGAAGAAACCAGGGGGGCTAGAGCTTCCCACATTTGTCGGCCAGCAGGAGCTGTGGGGGTGGGGGAGAAATCTGTTTGAATTAAATGAGCAGGAGGGAGAAGTAAAGAGGAAGGACTTAAAAAATAATCATAATAATAAATTACTTGTTTCACAGAATTAGAATTGGGTCAAGGGTGGGGCCTTGGTTTAGTACTCAGACTAGGGAAGCGCTGAGACCCACCAGGCTCAATGCATGTCACAATGGGGCAGGGCTGAGAGCCTACACATTCAACACATACATCAGGGGTAGGCGATTATTTCAGGCAGAGGGCCGCTTACTGAGTTTTGGCAAGCCATCGAGGGCTGCATGACAGGCAGCCAGGGGCAAATAAATACTAATTTTCTAAATGTTTTAGGGGCCCCACGGGCTGGATAGAATGGCCTGGTGGGCCGCATCGGGCCCCAGGGCCACATTTTACCCACCCCTGACATACATGAACCTGTCCAGATTGCAGCCTCTCTCATAGTTTCCATTCTCTGGTTCATTCTCTTCAGAGAGGTAGGTAGTGGGATTGCTGTTGCTGTTTGCACCAGGGTGCTAGAGGAAGCAGTAAACTTGTGAGCTATACCTGGGTGCTCAGAGGGGTCAAGGTATGCTGGGATCGTACCCGCTGGGGGCAGAAGGGAGTGTTGGCTTGGGGCCAGAACAACTGCCCTGGTCACTAGAGTTCAGGATTGCTGAAAGTTTGCCAATGGAGCAAAGGAATGGGAAGGGCTGAGAATGATGCATCCTGAGATGCTGGAGGAATGAAAAATGGAGCATTTTAATCTCCCCAAAGAAGACTAACAATACCCTGACGCAACATGGGTAAAAGGGATCAAAGAGAACTCTTGCTTGTATCAGCATAACTTTAAAACATTTAGAGTAGCATTTCTCAACCCATGCGTCGCAAGAATATATGAAAGGCTCGCAAATGAACTTTAAAAACAATCAATAGAGTTTAAAAAATGGACTCTCCTCTGAAAAAGAAAAACATGAGAAAAATGTGGCTTTTCCCTTGCAGACTAGCAGAGTTCCAGCCTGTGACGGACTGCTTCCCCCGTACCCCCTTCTCCACACACTGGGTCAGGACCGGCCACTGATGCTTACAAATGGGTTCTGGTACAAAAAAGGTTGAGAACCACTGATTTAGAGGGTACTTAGAACAGGTTAACACCCTTTAACTGGTAAATGGTCCCATTTTAAAATGCCTTTATGATGATTTAAAAGGTAACCTGTAACACCACCCTAATACAATTAATAAGGTGAGACAATAGCAAGTGCCAACTACGGAGTTGTTTACTAAAGGCTTATTAACAAAGCACACAGATTAAAATATTATTCACACGTTTTCCTGAATTGCATACTAGAGAAATTACAAATACCAATCAAGTTGCATGACCTGTTGCATTACAATCTTTTTTTTTTTTTATGATACTGACTTCCAAATACTACCAATTTTTCCTTATTACAAAGCAATTAGATTCAATTTCTCTATAGATTTTAATGTGTCCTGGATTTTTTTCCTTAAACCAGTGGCTCTTGTAAAATACTTTCCATCTTTAATTACTTAACATCTATAATATTAAATCAATATATCTTTTAAGAAAAATAAATCGACAATACGTATTTAGCTACTACTAAAACTTACCAGTCTCCGAGACCTCTCTAGCAACCTGCGCCATATAACGTAATGAGCCTGGAGAAAGAAAAAAAAAAAGACAGGAACTAATAGCAACGTCCTTTTGACAAAACTGAAAACCAGCATTCTAGTGACTTGAATAGTTAGTTTGATGCTCCATGTAAAGCAAGTTCATTTTATCACATTTATGGTGAGACCAGTTTCTATCCATTTTTCTCTCTCTTTCACAAGCACACAAACTGCAATCACGCAACTACTTACATATACAAGTATCCCCAATGAAATCAATGGGGAGTTCAAGCACAAATGCTAAGCAAGTAAACTTTGGTAGAATTAGGCTTTACATTTTTCTGTTACCATCAGCATAAGAGAACAAGCAGGGAATTACAACAGAGATGTAACTACTCTCTGATTAGCGTTTATATAAATGATTCTCAACCTTTTTAGACTCAGGTACCCCTCATTAGCCTCAAGGCACCCACTTGGAAAATGCCAGCTTTTCACTTGTTTTTTGGACTACAGAAAAAAAATTGAGCAATTCTCCTGATTCAAAGACCTCAGAAAGACCACAATGTTTTTTAACACTATGGATTCCTATTTGAAATCCCTGCAATATCTTGTAAATCACAACTGCACACCTAATACCACTGTGTGGAACCCTGCAGTACTCATGAAAGGATCTCAAGACACCCCACGATGCTACAGCACCTCAATTGAGAATCACTGGTTTATACATTTTAACAGGGCTGAATCCAGAATCACATTGTCAGTTATCCACACCACTCACTGTAACTGAAATGTTTAAGTTATCCACTGCTGTTAGACTTACCTGAAAAAAAAATCTCAAATTATTTATTTAAAGACTCTGGCTGTCAATGAGGTCAAGGTCTCCTACACTACTCTACTGGTAACTGTAGGAGGAAAACACGATTATACATGAATAAAGGCTAACCCCAAATTACTAAAGAATTTAGAAAGCTTGGGGAAAAAGGATAAGAAGAAGAAGAAAAGAGGAAAAAGTTTTAAAAATAGAATGTACTTGACACTTCTTCAGCGTATGGCCATACACATGAAGGAACACAGGTTAGAAAACTAACTGATGAAGGCTAAGCAGAGTTTTCCTCTGTAGGCAGAATATTCCATTACTGTCATTACAGGTTTCTACTGCAGATCACAACTGCAGACAGAATACCTGACTACAAAAAAAATCACTTTTGTAATTCTTCACAACAATTCCTCTGCTCACTTTGGAATGCCATATAAATCTGTATTCTTTAAATCAGAACAATTATCACTTGCCACATTTCAAAAAGAAAGATGAAAAAGAAAAACTATTTATACGTATAAACTTCCAAGAAGTAAGTATAAAGTGCACCGTATTAAAGAAAACAATCCTTTTCTTTAATACTGTAAAATAACATCTAGGATCCTGGACTGTGTTGGAAACAGTTTTGACTTGGTCTCTAACATAGTACCAAGAAACTAGAACCTCGACTCACCTTGAGCAACCATTCTTCCTAGATCTCCAATTCACTAATTGCTGTTCACTACTAAATTTACAGGAAAATAGATACACTGTTCAAACTAAGAATCTGAAAGGCATCTTAAAAGCCCTCTCCTGAGTGAAGAGCACTGGTAAAGAATACATTAGTTACCCTTAAGTGTATTGGCAAAGAAACACCCTGGAACCGTCGTATTAATCCAGATTGGCTGGCCTGAAGATTGTGGGCTGCTGTCACTTGATACTGGAAACAAAAGCTTGTCCTTGGTATGTGTGGGCCTTCAGTAACATCTACGAAGTCACCAAACCTGATCAGAAGCAAATAAAACTTATGATTAATGTATTTTTAATGACATTACAAATATAGCTCTTCTCTTCATTCGTAACCACAGGAGATTGCAATAAACCACCTTACAGACCCAAAGAACCAAAGACCAAAAGGTCAAGCAAAATTCAAGTCAAACATCCCACAATGACCACAGAGAGGTGTTTCATTTTTAGCAAGAAATGAGCGTTCTCAGCATCAGAGCAAGAAGGCATACAAGTCTTTGAGTGGTTTGCGGCAGAAAAATAAACGGTGATTCCGCCAGGAAACGCTAGCTTTTTCCAACAGCAACTTTTCTAGAGAGTTAAGTTTTCTAGTGCCATCTGTAAAAAGCCAGTAAGTTACACACAGAGCAGTAAGGGGCCCGAGAGCCTCCAATATACCACAGTCCACCATTCTTCCCTCCCCCATGTCCAAGGGGGGAGAGAGAGGGACAAAGAATAGCTGACTCCCCAATAGCTCAGCCACTGATCAGCTGATTGATGAGACTGGGAAGGGCAGGCTCTGTCATGGCCACAGCCATGGGTTTTTGCTCATGCATCCTCTCAGACATGGGGACAAGCCCCATCCTGCAGCCAGAACACGGGTAAGAATCAGTATTTGGCCACAGGGCCCCCAATTCATGCAGCGTGGGTGCCAGCTCAAGGTACTGCTGCGCAGGCTGACAACTAATATTACTGCTCTAAAGTCAGTTCACCCACACTTCGCTGAGACACTTTGTAGCACTACAGAAGAACTGCTGTCCATAGCCAATAGCTAGGGACCACTGTAATTCAGGCTCCAGCAGAAGGAGAAGTGGGCTCCCTGCAGGCTCGCCAGAGCCAATTTCAGGCATTTTTCAGGGCAGGCCCTCCCATGCTTCTGAATGGCTGAGGGACAGCACGGCAGAGAAGGGGAAGGGGAAATTCCCCTCCACTCTCACATGGCAGCAAAGCAAAGCCGGGCTCACGGGAGCCGTGCCGGGCAGGGGCAGGCACCCAGCATGCCTATGTCCAGCCTCTAGGGCAGGGGGGGAATTATCTGCTCCGCTCTGGGCAGGGCTTTTAAACTCCCAACTGAAGCAGGGAATCAAACAACCTGACTGGCTTAGCTGTGGCAGGAGCTCAGCCTATACTAGGCTGCCCCTAAAAACGTGGGGCTCCCACCATGTTTCCGGGGCTCTGCTGCCTTTCTTCTCCATGCTTTGCTTTTTTTTAAAAACGTTTTTCCCCGCCACCCCCTCCCCCAGTTTCAGGCCACTGGTGGCCAAACTACAGTTTTACAGGACTTTAGGGAAAATGCTAAATTTCAGGATTTCCCCTGAAATCTCCTGAAGCCCGAATTACAGTGATCCCTACCTATAGCTCAGCATTCTTGATGCCAAGTAAAAAAAGTACTCTGGAAAACTGCAAGTTTTCCATGTTTGCCCATCCAGAACCTAAGAAATTTGAACTAAAGTCCGAAGAAAAGACTCTTGCTATGTGCCGCTCTGGGTAAAACAGCTCACTTTCATAATAGGAAGTGCAGACCTGAACTCTGCAGGGAAGAGGAGCTCCTGCCAGCTCAGGCTGATAAGGAGTGCGAGCTGCAAGCTGTCAGGTACTCCCAGGGCCAGTTAATGGGGAGGTGGCTTGGCAGTGGTATGATAACCCAGATCTTGAACTAAGCGTTTCAAGTTTGAAGTGGCTGTTTGAATTTTTGCTCCAGCTGGATAACAGAGGACTGGGTGAGGCTGTAGGGGTGGAAAAGGAAGCCACATGGGTGCTGAGGGGGGCATGCCGGGTTTCTAGGCCTGCCACAGGCAGGGGCACAAGGCCGAAGCAGGCTGAGGCTCAGAAGGGCCAGAGCCTGACCCTAGGAGTAGGGCAATCAAAGTGGCCTGAAGCGGAGATGGCCAGAGCCTGAGCCCAGAAAGGGTGACGGGGGAGGCCAGGGACCAAAAGGACCAGAGTCTGAGCCCAGGGGGAACAAAAGGGGCAGCCAAGGGCCAACAAGAGGCTGAGACTGCAAGGCCAGTCCAGAGCCAGTGGGCCCAGGCTAACAGTCAACCACCAAAGTAAACTGAAGGCTAAGGCTAAGAAGGCTGAAGCTTATACAGGAAGGCAAACGGTGACCAAGTGACATCTGCAAGGCACAGGTATGGCTCTAGGGGCAGAAGGAAACCACAAATAGCCCTTAAGGTTACTGGAGCCCTGAAGAACTGATGGAGCCAAGGGGGACCCCACTTAGGGCTTGAAGAACAGGACTGGAGGGCAGCTAGGTACAAGAGGCCCCCACTATTCAAAACAGGTTAGGGCTCACTCAGGGACCCTAGGTCAACCTTCCTTCTACAACAGAAAATAATTCCATCAAGGCATGGCAAGTGAGAGCAAAAGGGAAGCACACCCTGAAGAGCCAGAGTGGGGCAGGAGCTGTGCGGTCACCAGGGGGCATCACAGCCACTCCTGGGGCCTTGTCCTGTCACACAGACCAAGGAATATGCCTCCACGCCTATACTTTAAAGATGGCATTTCTTCTTTCATGCATTAGACAGTTCCTATACAACAACGAAATGGAAAACCCAAAGAAGAAAGAATATGAAATGAAGAATGCTTGAAGCAAATAATCTCTAGGAAGGTCACTCAAGGCTCCCTTCCCCACTGTGTTCAAGCATTTCTCCCTTATGCTCTACAGGCTTCCTTGGGAAAATATTTTGTCCTGGAATAAACGCTACATTAAAAAAAGACATTTCTGCAAAGTCAGTTTTTCCTCAGGAAGCTTCCAGACCAAAGCCGCATATGGAAACATTTAGACAAATGGTCTAAATATGCTGCATCCACCTAAGACCTTTGTTATTCACGGTCTACAGTAACACCCAAGAAATATCCTTTACGTACTCAAATTCCTACCACTCTTCTGCTTCTTCATCCCCAAGTCTGCTCCATTCTGACCACAGTCTAAACATAACTGCAGCTAATGGAATAAAAGGAGTAAAATTTGCCAAATTGAGATAAGCTGGCAGTTTTAGCAGTAAGTGGATTTTATTTTTGAAGTACTTTTCTTCTACCCCAGTTTAATAAATAAGTACAAATATGTTTAGATCTTCACTATAAAGCTTTGAAATGTATGGAATTTTTTAGTACTTACCTTCAGTAAATGATCAGTGAAGTCCTACCAGCTTAAAACCTTTCTGATCATTAGAAATCTAATGAGTTCCATAAACTTAAATACCACAATAATGGTGTTGTGGAAGAATCTAAATAGCTAACTGAAACAGCACCAGCAGACTGAGTAAAGGAAAGTTTAATTAAAATATGTCTCAATTCACTTATCTTTCTTTCAACTGCCCACAATTTTGGAAAGTAATTAGATCTTCCTGTGAGTCACTATAGACAACTTTGCTCACCTATGTAACTTTACTATTCCTTCAGGGCTTTGTGAAGCTTTCTGTTCTATTATCTCCATTTTGTACCTTAAAGAAACAAGAAAAAAAGCATACTTAAGTATTTACTAAATAAAAATTTACAGATGCAAAGGAGGGAAAACAGTCAAACGGCTTCATATCCTTACAGAAATATCTAAAGCACCACATGCAAAAACTCAATAATGTCAATGGAAGCCTTTTTATTACCGCATCATTAGGGATCCGGGTTTTCCATTTCCCACAGAAAAAACAGGAAAAATGAAGTTTCCCCTTTTAAACAAGAAAAATATGGAAGGAGCTGGGCAGGGGTAGGGTTATAGCTGGGGCTGCTGCTAAGCCTGGGTGCTGCATGGGGTTTGGGGCCTGGGACTAGAATGCACAGCTGCAAGGCCTCCAGCAGGGAGTAGGTCAGAGCCACAGGAGTTCTGATTTTCCATGATAAAAAACCCAAAAATCAAATACCAAAATTTATAGGGATTTAGAATTTATTTTATTATAGTGTTTGAGGTACTGGTAGGTTTCCAAATTGCTTTAAAATTGTAAATATATCAATAAAACATTGTGTTCAATGGATACCTATATACACATATTTTATTTATATATACATACATACATACACACACACAAAATGGTGTTTCATTTGAATTGCGGATTTGGGGGGGTTTAAATCAGAGAATTTGTGATTTTTAAATCAGAGAAAACAAGGATCCCTGCTCATCGTTCTTAACAACACAACTTTAAGATTACACAAATAGAAACGTGAAAACTTTTGAGGGATGCATTGAAGGAACACAATCTTCTAAAATGCTTGGCTATTATAAGATTATTAATAGCACAGTTTTGTACTGTTAGCATTCAGCTTTGAGTACGATTTTGACAAGTTTCACAGAGGATCAACTATCTTAAAACAATTCTATCTATAAAAAAAGAATATAATCCATCGATAAAAACAAACCTTTCCAATATTAAGGCCAGAAGGTACCATGACATCACCTATACTGACTTCTTGTGTACAACTGCAACCAGTTTCCCCAGAGCTCAATAACTTGTCTTTGACTAAAGCCTCCCTTCTCAGAAGTCATCCAGTCTTGATTTGAGAACTTTATGAAATGGAGAGTCCACCAATTTCCTTAGTAATTTGTTCCAATGCTTAATCAGTCTCACTGTTAAAAGTGTTGCTTATTTTCTCATTTTAATATTTAATGTAACTTCAACCTCCAGAGTAGCTATTATAGAATCATAGAAAATTAAGGTTGGAAGGGACCTCAGGAAGTCATCTAGTCCAACTCACAGCAGGACCATCCCCAACTAGATCATCCCAGCCAAGGCTTTGTCTAGCCGGATGTTAATAACCACCCAGGATGGAGATTCCACAACCTCCGAGTAACTTGTTCCAGTGTTTTACTACTCTCCTAGTGATAACGTTTTTCCTAATATCTAACCTAAACTTCCCTTGCTGCAACTTGAGACCACTGCTCCTTGTTCTGTAATCTGCCACCATTGAGAACAGTCTAGCTCCATCTTCTTAAAACCACCCTTCAGGTAATTAAAGGCTGCTTGCTATTAAATCCCCTTTTAGTCTGCTCTTCTCTAGACTGAAGCTCAATTTCCTCAGCCTCTTCTCAGAAGTCACGTGCCCCAGCCCCCTAACCATTTTCATTGCCCTTCACTGGACTCTCTCTTTTATACCTTTGGCTGCTAAATTTATGGAGACCTTTAATAAACAGAGGTACAGAGAAGTGATATGATCTGCCCAAGATCAAAAAGTAGGTGAGTGGTCAAGCAAGAAATAGAATCACGCTCTACTAAACCACACTGACTCCAAGATAAATACTGGGATGGAACAGGATATGTGGTTAGTGACCTCTTTAACCAAGGTGAAGTTTAATGATATGCAATAAAATAGATTACTCAATATACTGACCAAATTTTAAGCTTTCATCTATATCTTGTCAGAAATAATATGCATGTGTTGTGAGGCATGTAATCACTAGTAAGCTGAAGGAAACCTAGAATTAATGAAATGTTTAAAGCCCCAATACTAAATATAAAATCTCAAGCCTGTTCCATTTCTTAAACATCTCTCAGAAGTACATTATAGTACCACCTAGTGTACAAATTGACAGAAAAATGTAAGGACATATACATTTTATATGTACATATATTTATATTTTATACATAGTATAAACTGCTGTACTACAATGAGGTCAGAGCTATAGTAATTTACCCAAACAAATAATCAAGCCCACCATATTTCAATCATCACTAGCTTAAAGACTGCATTTCCTTTAGAAATCAATCAGATCTTTACTGACCTGTTATGCCGAAACATTTCTAATGCCACTTTTGCTTCAACATCCAGCATTTCAAATGGCAGATCTTTGTAAATTAGCCTGCATGCTTCTTTTGTAAGAGAATTGAAGGCATTCTTCAAAGCAAAAAATAAGACTGTTACCACTATTCTTCAGCTGCTCTTTAATATGCATTCTATGTATAAGAAACACTATAAGTAACTATACAAATAGTAAAGGACCAGGATAACTACTGTAGATCTATGCAAGAGGCAAAGATTTGGGAACAGACTTAAACAAGCTTTCAAATGCAGTGCAGTCTTTTTTAGGTTACCTGAAAATACTCTGATTACTTCAAGTCACCAGAAGACAACAATAGATTAAAAAGCTTGGTTAAGTCTATTCCAACTATGCAGTTGGTCCAATAAAAATGTATCACTGACAAAAATCCTCTCCCCATATTTCCTAGACCATCATGGCTACAACATCACTCCAACACTACTATTGATCTATAAATTCTTACCACAGATGCATTTATCAGTGATGTACCTGACAGTGTTTCCTGGTGATCTCATTATGATTACTTTTAACAGGGCCTGGTTAAATGTCCAGTATAACCAATAGGCAGACAAGGTTCTTTGAGTAAACGGGATTTCTTTTATTAGACCAACCAAGTAGTTGGAAAAAAGTTCTTAGCAAGCTTTCAGGCACAATCACCAGTACTGTACAACCAATGGCCTTCAAGGATAATTCATCAGGTCCAAGAAAACAACCAAATAACCCCCCACCCCAAAAAAACCCAGAAATTACTTATTACTCGAGAATTCTCTTTAACGTGAAGTGCCTTAAAGGTTCTTCCAACTTAGTACCTGAACATATTTAACATTTAACAATGGCAGGATTTTATATGGTTATTTCATGAATACTTTTCTAGGAACTGATCAGAGTTCTACCTACAAGTGACTTCTACAACGACAGATTAAGAGAAATGGGAAATACCAATAAGACAATCTGTTTGCCCTCTCCAAAAAATAAAATAAAATAAAACAAAACAAAACCTTAGTACTCAAGAGTATTTGGCAATAATAAAGAAATTTTTACTGGACTGAGAAGTTGAAGATAGTTGCACCTGTTTTTTTAGAATTTTTCAACTTTTAAAGTAAGCCAATTCAAACACAGATTGCATACAAGCAAGACTCGCTTTTGTTAATACTGTCCCCTCTTTCCACATTTATCTACATTTTAACAGACTAGTACCTGCCCAGTGAATTATATTTAATTTCACTTAAAGGCTGCGGGGCCCGATTAAAATGTTATTAATGGGTCTGACAGCCTTTGCTAAAAAGTGATACACACAAGCTAACAAAGGGAATTTCACCTGAGTATACTCAGTATTTCTAGGTGGGCACATATTGCCTCCTCCACAGTGGAAGTAAAAAAGTGTGCTAACCATACGCATTGATTTTCACAATACTTCACAGGTGCAGAGTTAACCTGCAAAGATCAGATGGCAAGATTAAAAATTTCTGCACTCTCCTGCAATCTTTAGTAAACTAGCCTGCTCCCTTGAAGAAAGGTTCCAGAAGCAAAGAAAGACTAAACTGTACAGTTCTTACAACATGTAAGACGGAAGGAAGCTATGCTTACCTCTGCTGGCTTCCAGTCATCAAGTGCACTGTCCAGAACTACATCATAGCAGAAAGCTCCAGAAATCACTGAAGAGGCAATATTAAGGAAAAAAAACAAGACTTATTTGTTTTGCTGCCTGCTGCGCTATTCTGAAGGTATCTGAGTATACACATCGCGCTGAACCACTTTCCTGCCTGCTGTACCACTCTGAGGGTACCTGAGTATGTGTGCCCCTCTCCCCTGCTGCAGCATCCTGCAGCCCGGCTGCCCTGTCATTTGGGGTGGATAACTATTATGGCATTTTTATCTATGTACTATTTTACTCTTTATACAGTATGTTATACTATAATGTACTGTACACTAATTCTTGAAAATCTGCACTACAAGTATGGTGCTGTCTTCCTTGAGTATAACTGTCAGATAATCAGAATTTTTAGATAAATAGCACCCCACCATTCCCCACTCATGCCAGATAACAGAGATTTTACTGTGGTACATGAATATACAACAGCCAGTGTAAGACTGTTTCTGTCACAGAAATATAACAAGGGTTGCAAAATGAAATTTGTTGATTAGAGCTGGAGTGTTTGGGTTTTATAAAAATCAAACCACAGATTATGAATGCATCTTGAAATAAGTTGCCATGGCAATATCGATAGATCAATGCTAAGGATATTATCATTTTTGTAACAGTGTCTGCATAAATACACTATGGTCTGCACCAACTCTCCCAAAGTTGCATCAAGTCTCCAATATTTCCTATGGAATGTGTTCAACCCTTTTTCTCCCTCAAAGTATAAGACCCAAACTAAGACCCTCTCCTACTTTGGAGCATTTTTGTACTTGCCATTTGTAAAGAGGATCTTATTGCTTAGGTGTGCCAGTCAAACAGCATATAACTGCAAAGTTATTTATTTATCCACAGAGGCGGTATCATAGTTAGCAGCAACACAAGATGCCAACTTTACCATTGTACCAAAGCAGGATACAGCAGGGTTTCCATATCCACTTATTCTATCCCCGCATATTCACAATCCTTGACTTCTAAAGAATAGTGAAGAAATGTCAGCTGGTGTCATGTTATGAAGTGTAAAACATGACAAGCCACAGCTTTATGGCTAGATACCTAGTCATGCATCCAAATGTTTTCAGGCTTCACTACATAAGTAACCTCTCCTAAAGTTCTTATTTTCTCTCCTTACCACTAAAGGTCTCATCTTTAAGTTTTTTCAGTTTAAAATCCTAAAAATCCAGACTACATTGGAATAGAAATTGACACTAAACCTTCCTATTACACTTCTTTATTGCAACTGTTTCCTTGTATAATTTAAATTTGTTATATATTGTGGGTCTCAAGTAAACTACCAGGTAATTATACAGGCAAGGAATACTAGAGAACATGTAGAAACATCAGTTCTTCCTACTTCATGCTGGCTATTCATCAGGTAAAATTCAAGGACTGCAAAGCCTTAGCTGGACTGAGATCAAGTTCTCTCAGAGACCACCCTTCTCAGCACTGAAAGAAGACCTGCATTCACCAAGTCTCCTTGAACTGAAAGAGGCCAAGATATGCCTTGTATTAACCTGGGTTACAATCCTCTTAATGGAGGACTCAGAGCTGTAGAGCCTGCTGCAAGCAGCAATTAAGGTGCACAGAATCTTGTAAGCATCAGAACAGCAGAGACTCCCTATGCCTGAAGAAAGGTGATTTACGCCCGAAAGCTTGCTAAGAACTTTTTTCCAACTACTCAGTTGGTCTAATAAAAGATATCACATCTACTCAAAGAACCTTGCCTGCCTATTGTCAGCATCAGGGCATTATGCAAGACCACCTTTTCAAGAAAGCACTTTGCATGGATTTCAGAAATGCTCAGCCTTAATCTAACTATTCCCATTCCCACTTTTTACTAATGTATCACCCCACCTTCATTGGCTGTTTAACACTTGAAGGGATAAATCTGAGAGGGAAGAAAGTGGCAATAAAATTCTGATCCCTGTGTAGGTATTGCTTTGAATTTAAATTGCATGCATAGAGCACTATGTATTACAAGGAGACATTTTAGAAATGTATGAACACTACTTGCTCCAATAAGTAGGAAGAGGAGTGCCTAGCTGTGCCACAGTACTAGTTCCCAAATATTCCCCATAACACAGCCTAAACACGCATGTCATCTGTAAAACCTATATATCACCTGGCACTTCTGGAGCTCTGACCAGACTCACTGAGTATTCATCTTTGAATGCTTGCTTTAGCATACATGCCATGATCATGGCACAGGAGCGCCAATAGGCCTGTAAAGAGAATTTCAAACATAAATTTAACTATACCAATAGCACTAATCCATGCAGATTTTAATTCAGATGTTGATATAAACAGCAGGTCTTCATTGACACTTGCATTTCAAATGAAGATTTGTGTATTCATATTAATATTTGCATACTGCATTAAAGTTCTTAATTAGGGATTCACCAATATATCGGTTGGCTATCAGATCAGCAACAATAAAAGGAGAAATGACATTATCAGCCATTGGCTTTTTTTGGTCATTGTAGCTGATAATTATGGCCATGTGCCCAGAGCACCCTGGTGAGCACAGTCCAGTCCCCATGGCCCACCGCTAACCCAAGACCACAGCAGGCTACAGGTCTGGGCAAGCACTGGGAGGGGGAAGAGGGCACTGGGGAGTGGTCACAGGGCATCACACTCAACAACAAAGGGACTGTTACTGGTTTCTGCTGCTGCTACCAAGGCAATACCGTGTGCCCAGCAAGGGCCTGAGCTCCGAGGCTGCTGTGGAGACATTGGGCTGTGTGTGTGGGTGGGGTAAGGTGCCATTGCAAGGGGCATTCCAAGTCCACTGGGCACCTTTGCAAAACCAGCTTCTCCCCAGCAGCCATAGGAGCTCAGCTATGCAGGGCCCAGTACCGGGCATTGAGGCAGCGGTGCGTTTCAAGGCTCCAAATGAGCCTGGCGCTGCTGTCCACACAAGTGTCTGCCTGCCCACCCAAGATGGCAGCATGGGCTGCACGGAGAGCGGGGCTACAGGTAACTGTGGGCAAAACAGAGGCACTGCTGAGTGGCACAATAGGAGGTATTATATGTATAACTTTATTATCTTCAGGCCTAGCAAGACAAGTTTAAAATATTCCAAAGCAAGGATCAAACTGCATTAGCACACAGTGACTTGCCAAGATGATATTTTGCCCTGGTGAGTGAATGCTCTGCTCCTGAATACACTTTTATTCAGAAACAGTTAAAACAGTAACCCTAAAGTTTTCAAGTTTAGCTTCAAAACATACTGTACTTGGTGTGGGTCCCACACCAGCTGGAGCAGCCTCCAGATCAGGTATGCTGATGAGAGAGGAAGGGGAAAGAACGGAGGTGTCCATAGGCCCTACCCAGACCACAAACCAACCCAATGCCACTCATTTGGCCCCGCACTACATCATCTTTTTAAAGGCAGAAGAAGGACTAACCCAGTTCAGCTCCTCTTTAGCCATTACATTTTTTTTTTTTACTGAAGTTTACATTTTTAGTCAGTGACAGCATTATCATTTTTTATTGTGCTGAACAAATAACATCCCTCACCTGCCTCACTGTGGAAATGTATATGGCAAATGCTACTCAAGTCGTTTTATATGTAAATTAAACAGAGAAGAGTTTTGGGATGCAGACAGCAATATTATAGCGGTATCAAATGATACCAGCATAAGGCATTATGACATAACTCCTGCATCTCCCTCTAGTTAAGCAATAACAAAACCATTTTAACTAGGGGTACACCGATAGAGATTTTGGGGGCCGATATTAATAGCCGATATTTAAGGAGGCATATCGGCTGATACCGATCCAATATCTGATACAGCTGCCTCCAGGTGGTAAGTCTGGTGTGGTGAAAGGGGAGGGAAGGGGCATGGGGGACCAGATCAATGCCCCCGTGGTGAGGGAGGGGATAGGCACTGCTCAGCCGGGGGGGGGGTGGCGCAGGCGGCATGCATGCACAGGACACAGAGGCACGGCTCATGGGGTGGGGGCAGCTCCTGGCACTGCTTGCGCCCTAGGAGGACAGGGACAGGCATGTGCCCCCAGATCTGGATGGCGCGGGGCAGGGGGCAACAGCAGGGCAGAGCCAGAGCCAGAACCGCGCAGGGCTCTTCTTGCCGGTGGCTGGGCTTGGAGCAGGCTCCGGCAGCACTGGGAGGAGACTGCAGCCACCCCAAATTTCACCACAGCTCCACTCCCAGCCCTGTGCCACTGCCCGGCACAGCCCCAGCTGAACATCCTGCCTCCACCCAAGCACTGGGAAAAGCTGGACTGCACCAGGTGATGGTGCAGGGCTGGCAGCGGAGCTGTGGCGAAATCTGGGGTGGCTGC
>NW_005842844.1:580812-586498 GCF_000455745.1 Alligator sinensis
CACACCCCTTGTCTGCCCCCTCCCCTTCTGCTTACCCGCTGGAGGCTGCAGACTTACCATTTATCAGCCAAATTATCGGCCTCATAGGACAGATATCTGATATAGACAATTTGTTTCCAATCGGTACCGATCCGATATCGGACCAATGTATTTGTGCACCTCTAATTTTAACTTCAGCTCTGAATAAAACAGAGTTAAATGTTAATGGCACAGTTCATTCATATCACAAGGATGTGCAGATATAAGTTACGCTGTAACAGCGAGCCTCTCCACTTTCAAAGCAGTTGAAAGTTAAGTCTCCCAAAGTCTAAGACCCACCAAGAAAAAGAATCCAGAGCACCATTCCAGTCTTTTGTGTAGTCACTTCCTGTATCTTGTCTTATACTTAAGTATATTTAAGACAGAAGCCATCTTTCTATTCAGCACCTGACAGAATGGAATTCTACTCCCCAGCTGGGGTTCCTACATGCTACGACAATACATATCAAAGGAAAAAACAAACTAACAAAAGTTGTATTAAAAGGCAGGATTTTACTCTTCATTCTTATAAACCAAGGAGAAAATAAATAAACCAAGGGGAAAATAAATAAATGGATCTTGCATACACAAAATCATATGTGGCAGGAAGGAATAAAAAAAATTTTGCCTCAATGCAAAGGTGATGAACTAAATAGAAGTATACCATGATGATTGTTTTTCTAACCTGCTATTTTAAATCTGCGAAAGAGGTTTCCACAACATCCTTTGTTAGCCTGTTCTACTCATTGCCCTTCTGGTTAGACAATTTGGGCCCTACACTTCTATTTCATTGATGCAATTACTTCTCGTTCATCTCTCAGCAGACACCAGTAGGATTTAAAACACAGATTATGAAAGAAAAAAAAAAATCAGAGAAAAATAAGATAGTCACTTACCTTATTCACTTCTTCTGGATTTTCATCTTTGAAAGTAAGAAACTGAATTTCACATGATTTGGTTAAGGGCCGATACATGTCCCAGACCTCTCCATCCACAAGTGCCAATACTGATTTTTTGCAATGCCATTCACTTAAGTCTAAAAAAAGCAAATGAATCCCCATGAAATTACCAGCCTTCCTCCAAGATGGCCAAAGTTTCAAATTTTGAAAACATGCAAATTTCACCTCCATGTAGGTAAGTGATCTTTAATAGATCCTGCAGGTATTAAGCAACTACTTATTAAACTCCTACTATTTTAAACATGAAAAACTAAAATATTCTGTATATAAAAAAGTCTAGATTAGGGTTCTCAACCTTCATCTTGTGAGGTTATGTCATCTGGCCTTCCCACAGGTCTGAATATTTGGTGGCAGGGGGGTCGTGGCAGTGTTAATGCAGCTCCCCTACTGCCAAATTTCTAGACCCATGGGCTGGATGATGTGGCCCTACATGCTAGATTGTCCCAGTGTGCAGCAGGTCCTGGCACACAGAATCAAGCTGGCAATTGGTTGCATCCAGCCCGCAATATCAGACCACATGTGGTGGTAGGCCGATGCACAGCATGCCAGATCCTAGCCATGGACTGACTCCACATGCCAGATCCAACCCATGGATTGGCTTTGCAACACTCATGTGGCCTATGGGGCCAGAAGGCTGAACACCACTGCCCTAGGGGTACCCAACCTTCTGGCCCCACAGGCTAGAAGAGTGGTATGGGGCTGGTTCACTGGCTGAATCTCACAAAGGATCGGGGCATGGGATCAATTTGCCAGCCTAAACCCATGTATAAGGATAAGCCCCACGCCAGCACAATCTGACATGTGGGCCCATGGTATCCGACTCGTGGGGCCCCCCCACCCACAGAGCTGGAAAACTGGCAACAGAGGAATGACAAATAACACTGCCACTGCTCCCCTGACCCCAGACTTCCCCGCAGGCTGGATGACGTAGCTCTACAGGACAGATCTGGCCTACAGACCCAGGGTTGAACACTAGGCCTCTGCAAATAAGGAAGTATTTGGATTCAGATTCGGCCGATTCGGAGGACAGTGATTCAATTCAGAGTTTCGGATCACAGTCCTGAATCAATTCTTCCAAAACTGATTGGCCGAATCAGCGCTGATTCAGAGAGATTCCAATCAGCAGGGGAGAGGCAGGCACAGCTGGGAGGCTACAGCTTCTCCCGCGGCTCCTCCAGCTGTGCCTGCCTTTCCCCGGATGGGGGGAGCTGCGGGAGAAGCCCCCACGGCTGCCCTGCTCGGCCCTATCCCCCACCCAGCCCAGCCTAGTCCCAGCACTTAAAAAAAAAAAGCCCCACAACTCACCAGCGATAGCAGGGGCTCTGGGGCCTCTTGGCAGAGCCCTCCCCCGTGCATCCCCCGCTCCCTGATCACCCCCCTCCTGCCCAGCCCTGGCCCCAATGGCCCCCCTGCCCAGCCCCAGCAGCCCGGGATTAAAAAACAAAAAAACAAAAAAACAAAAAAACACACAAACACACAAACAAAAAACAACGTACTCACTGGCAGTAGCAGTAGGGGCTCTGGGGCCACGTGGCAGCCACTGGGTTGCTTGTGGCAGAGCGCCCCCTGCCTGGCACTGGTGCAGCAGCTGCCCCATGGCACAGATGCAGCCTGGCTCGGCAGGACGCTGCACGCTGCCTGGGAGCTAGGGCTGTGCTGCGCACGGCTGAGCTCCGGCTTACACGTAGAGCTGCCCTACCTCTAAGACAGCGTGCGGGACGCTGCTGAGCCACACTGCACCCGTGCCAAGGGGAAGCTGCCACACGGATCCAAAGTGGAGGGGCAATCCCCGCTGCCCTGCTTTTGCATGGGGGGGGGCTCTGCCACGAGCCCTCAGAGGCCCCGATAGCCCTGCACTCACCAGCTCTGGCAGCAGTGTTTTTTTTGTTTGTTTGTTTGTTTGGGGGTTTTTTAAGTGCCAGGAGGCTGGGGCCAGGTAGGGCAGCCATGGGGGCTTCTCCCACAGCTCCTCCTGCTGTGCCTACCTCTGCACCAGTGGGGAGAGCTGCAGGGGTTCTGCCCTGCTGTCACTTGCCCAGCCAGCACGGAAGGGGCACAGTTTAGGCGTGGCTCGCTCTGGGCAGCAGCAGGGCACAGCCTTCACTCCAAGCACTGCTGCACCCCCATCAGAGCTGGGAGTGGGGGCTGTGCTCTGCCACCGCTTGCCATCTGATGCAGGGGACACAGGATGCGGGTGTGGCAGCACTGGGAGCGGAGGCTCTGCCCTGCTGCCAGCTTTCCCCCTTCCACCTGGAGCAACCCGCGCTCACATCCCACCCCGCTCTGCCCTGGCTGGGCAAGCGGCAGCAGGGCAGAGTCCCTACTTCCAACACTGCCATGCCCACATCCCGCGCCCCCCACACCCCTCCCTGATTAATGTGCCCCCATACCCAGCTGGGCAGCTTGTCCCAGCCCCAATCCCTCCCTCCCTCCCTAACACCTCTTCCTTCTCCCTTCCCCCAACCCCAACAGACTTACCAGCTGGAGGCAGCTGTCAGCTGCCTATTTAGTCTATGGCCAAATCTGCAAAGTGGCCAAATCTTTTCCAAATCGATTCAGATGCTTCAAATAGACTCAGAGCTTTTACTTGGTCTCTCGATTCGGTTCGGAGATTCAGTACCTAAACCGGGCCAAATCCCCTCCGAATCAAATCAGCTACCAAAGCTTCGCACAGACCTATTGAACATCTCAGGCTAATATCATTATCTGTACCTTTATAACAGCTTCAGTGAGTTTTAATACCTCTCAAATTGAACACTAAGTACATTCATCAACGGTGTAATTCTGATACTCACGGGAACAGCCATAGCTTTTTATTTCATTTACTTACGCATAGCACAATTGTATGGCGTGGACAAACCCTTGTTCATTACAAACAAAGCGCCAGGGTGAGATTTTCCAACATATTTTACTTCAATCTTCTCAATTCGTGGATACAGAGCCAACTGTCTCTCTTTCTCTTTGTTAAAGAGTTCATTGCGCATCTGAATAATCTCAGCAGAAGACAACGGAGAAACAGGCATCATTGAAACAAACCCTGGCAAAACAAGTTAACTGGTTAAGTAACATATAGCTTTCCAAGACTTCTTATAAATAGATTATAAGGTATTTAGCTTCCTCAATTAAAAAAAAAAAACCCTGTGAGCTTGAGCTACAAATCCAACAAACTTTTCTCGATTTATACTGCAATGGCACTAATTTTCAGTTTGCTTTTACCATTTGTAACAATTCCTCGTACAGGATAACCTCATAAATCCAGATACCAAAAATCTGGAATCATCAAAAAATTGGCACATCCTCCCCTGCCACTCTGAGATCGGCCGCCACTTCTCCCCATCCCCCTGGATATGGATGGCTTGCAAGCGGCAGCTGCAACCACCATTCACCACCCTGCACCACCACAACAGTTTAAAAAATACAGCATTTTCAAATTTCTGGCAAGTGCTCAGTCCTGAGCACACCAGATCTACGGGGTTATACTGTATTGCAAAATGCCCCAGGTAAACATTCAAAAGTTCAAACATTTAAAGAATGTGTTTTGTATTCTTTAAATGCAAAGGTTCATCAGAGAGCTAATGGCTTGCTTGAAAGAGAACAAGATCCCAAGCACCATTTGCTTAACTACACAATGATGTGCATTAGAAAATATTTCTCCATGTTTCCAGTGGTGCTCAACTATTGGCCCTGGGAACTGCATCTCCCATGGGTCCAGAAATTTGGTGGCAGGGCACCAGAAGCAGCATTAATAGTCACTCCGACACATACTGCTGCCAAATTTCTGAACCTGTGGGTCTTTGGCTGAAATGTAGGTCGCTCTGCAGTCAGATCACACCCACACATTAACTGTGCTAGATCCAACCTGCAAACCAACCCCATGCACAGAGTCTGGCCTACAGCCCAGGCACACACTGCTTACCCAGCCAGCAAAGCCAGATAGGTTGCACACCAATCACTGCCTTACACCATGAAGTCTGATTATTTTTAGGTCAACAGAATTTACTGACCACTGCCAGCCAGCACCATTTCTCCCTTTGAATTATAGCATCAGAGAGACACAGGGTAGGAAGGGATCTCCAGAGGTCATCTAGTCCAGTTGTGCTCAACTTTTGTACCAGGACTCATCTGTAAATGTCAACGGCCAGTCTCAACCCAGTGCCCCTCATTCCTGACCTGCTGCCCCCCACCTCCCCAGTGTGTGGGGCAGAGGCGAGCGTGTGTTGGGCATAGAAGGCCCCAAGCAGCCCCTCACAGGCTGGAACTCTGCCAGCCTGCAAGGGAAAAAGTCAGAGTTTCCCATACTGTTCTCCTTTAAAGGAGAGTCCATTTTTAAAGTTGGTTCATGACCCTTTCATATATTCCTGTGACCCATGGGTTAGGAAATGATGATCTAGTCCAACCCCCCACCCGAGGCCTGATCACCCCTATATCCAAACCATCCTATTCAACCACACCGTTTAACCAATTAGCAAAACTAGGAAGCCAACCCCAACACTGAGATCTACAGAAGGAAGCATCTCAGCCTATGCTGTTACATGCTCCAGGTGAGTCCAGAAAACTGCATTACTGCCACCTTCCCAAGCCACCATTGAAATTACTGGGCATTTTTTGGAAAAACCAACTCGACACACCCCTTAGCATAGGCCTGCATCGTCTTGGCTTTGAAAGGGGAAAAAGCTAAAAAACACAACAAATCACTCCTCTCATAGAGG
>NW_005842844.1:586514-626513 GCF_000455745.1 Alligator sinensis
AGTTACCACCAATCGGGAGCAAAGACAGTTGGGGGTCTTTATTTTTTTTTCTTAGTTTTCTTACTCATCTCCTTAGTTTTAAATATGCCTGGAAAAGGGTGTTTGTGCCCAAAAGCTCGCCAAGAACTTTGTTTTAACGACTCAGTTGGTCCAAGAAAAGAGATCACATCTACCCAACAAATCTTGCCTGCCTAGTTTTAAATACAGGCAGACAAGGTTCTTTGAGTACATCTGATATCTTTTATTAGACCAACTGAAATAGTTGGAAAAATTCTTAGCAAGCTTTGAGGCTCAAACACCCTTTGTCAGGCTGAGGAAGTGTCTGCAGATGCTCTGTGCTGTTCCTGGATAAAGCGGTAAAGCAGCCAGAGGCCAGTGCCTAGGCAAGAAAGCGACTCAGTTAAAATGTAAATTGAGGTGCTCAGTGGGTGAAAGACAGATTGGGGGGAGCGGGGGAAGGGATGCAAGTAGCTGTAAGTCAAAGGATGACACAGGAGCCTGGAGGGGAAGTGAATGAGAATAGCTAGTAAAAAGATGAGTGTTAAGTTAGGAGTCACTAAAACTCACTCAATTAAGTGAATTTTAAGCAGTTGTTTTCCAAACTACCCTGAAGCATGAGGCGCACGCAAACACATGCGCACATACACACGCCCCTGCGCAAACCCCTATGTACACCCACACACCCCCATCGACGGTACCCCATACCCCCCCTGCACACCCACTCATGTCCCTACCCGCCCCCCCACACACACGCGGACGAGACACCCCCGGGGAGGGGAGCAGACATGGAAGGGGCGCATGCGCACTGCACCCCCCCCCCAGGGTGCAGGACCCCGCAGGGGAGGGGGAGGTCCCACTCACTGCAACCGGTAGCGCGTGCCGCCGCCAGGCCGCAGAGCGCCCAGCGCGCAGCCATGGCCCAGCCGGCGCTTCCGGGCGGTGCAGCCTCCTCCGCAGCCTCCGGCAACGCGGGCCGCGTACTGGTTCCGGCCTCGCCGGCTAGGGACTGCTACGTCACCGCCCACGCGCTGCGGGCCCCGCCCTGACGTGACGCGAGGGCAAGCTCCGACGGCGTTTCGCCGGTTACGTTATCCCCTCCCCTGGGATCTTGGCCAGAGCCTACGTCACGGGCCTGGCATGGCTACTGAACCTCGCCTCTTTGTCCTCGGGGGCCGAGCCTGGGACTTGAGGTGCTGCGCTCCAGTGGCAGTATTGGTAACTCTCATGATTTTGGGGGTTCTTTAAGTCTGTTTCGGGATTGTGAAAACCTTAGTTCTTTCTTTTATATGTATATGTGTATGTATACAAACACACACACGCAAATATAATTATATATAAAAGTAAGCTACGTTTTTCACATTCCCAGAGCATAGACTTTAAGAACAATGCCAAAATCTTGAGAGTTGGCAACACTGCCACTGGGCATGAGAGTAGCATGCCCCATGGGACAGTTCTGATGCCACCCTGGTGGGGCACAGCTGCGGCTGCCCCAGGGCCACAGCTTTGGTGGTGTGTGCCAGGGGCAGCGTTAGTTGCCACTCCCCTGCTTTCCAGTGTTTGGACCCATGGGGAGTCCGGTGGACCCTACGATGTGGCCCTGCCTCGTACTACGTGGGCACTTTAGGCTGGCATGCAGGGTTGCTCCACAGCCAGATTACACCTCCATGCCTAGGCTGTGCTGGATCTGGCCATCTAACCAACCCCATGCACAGGTTCTGGCTTGCTGGCCATGCCTGTGCCACTCATCTGGCCTACGGGGCCAGAGAGGTTGAGCAGAGGCCCATGGGGCCAGAGAGACGAGGTCTTATCCAGTGAGGTCTAAAATCTAATTCAAGCCACTTCCAGCCCTAAAACAGCAAGCCCCAAAATGCAGGCATTCTGCCTGACCTTGCCCCTTCTCCCTCTAATCCAGCTTTTGTTTCCTCTCCGACTCTAGACTTAGTGTGCCTGCCACTTCAGAGTAAATTCAAAAGGCCTCGTCAATATATAAAACAGTTAAAAGACCTAGCATTGCATCATCTCACTGCTACGTGTAAGACCTCGCATTGTGCCACATATTTGACTTTATGCCATGAGACAACATCACTGCATTGCCATGCTGTGTCTCAACGTTTTGAAACAGCAATGAAATCAGGGCTCATTTTGGGAGCAGAAGCCTGTGAATATATCAAAAGTGTCTCGTGAATTTCTGCCCAGCAAATGTTCCCACTTTCACTTCTCCCTTTCTCTCAATTCATACCCTGTGGGTGGGAAGAAGGAAGGAGTCACTTTTAACCAGTCAAGTGAAGCACACATAATTGTGCCATCCAAACAGCCCCTTTTATCCTCGTGTAGGGGGAGGGAGAGGAGGCTCTTTAAATTTAGTCGCATAACTTTGATATACATGGGTTGCTGAGGGGCCCGCAGGGCCAGAGGGTGGGTCATTCAGGCAGGCATAACTCTTTCATGCCAGCTTCTAGATTCCTGGCATTTCCACGTGTTCATAACAGCTGTTCATCATGTTTATATTGACCAAGGATGGCTTGATATAAGAGGCAATAGTTGCAATATAAGCAGGAGCTGAGCGTGAGAAGGAATTATTTAGGAATTACAACACCCTGTCCTACAGCAAGCTACTGAGGGAGCTGTTGGGCTGATGGGCTGGGTAACCAGTTCCAGAGCCTTATAGAGAGGGCATAAAATTCCTCAACAAAAGTAGCAATGGTACCTCTTTTTGAAGCAGGGGTCAAGTGCACATGCAGCCTCAGCACCAAGAGAAGCAGCCCAGAAAAAACATAGCTAAAATGGGCCATCAAGCCCCTGAGGGCTTCATAGGTAAAATACAACACCTTTAACTCCTTCAAAAATGCATTCATAACTATTGAAGTGAAGGACAGCAAGTTTCTTCCTACATGCAGTCTCGCTGAATAAGGAGAGAGCTTTACTCTGCAGCAACTACAGTTTTGAATGGTTTTAAGATTTAACACATCACATATATCCAAACCTGAGTTTACAAAGATGTGTAACTATGTCAAAAGTCTTGGTCTACATTGAATTTTAAATGGTTGCTGCAAAAAACAGCAGTCACCATTCTAGCTTAATATTACATTTACTAAAATGGAGATCTTTCACCACAAGCTTCTCAATAAATTTTACCCCCCAAAATAAGACTTGAACCAATCTAAATGGTGTCCTCATGAAAAATAAACTTGTTTGAACAGCTTAGATTGGTTTATTACAATTTTGCTGATGATGACAAATCTTCAGCCAGATTGGAAATAAATTGTAATGAGAATACCATCAGACTTTTGTTTTGACATTAACTCCTTCAGAAGCTAAAACATGTTAGAAGTGGACATACTGTTGTATCTAAATTCACCTTTTTAAAAGTAAAATTAGAAAACACTGACAGTTACAATGAATGACCATTCAGTGAGAGAGAGTTTTCCATCTTCAAAGGAAACATGAACTAGATTGTTAACAGTAAATGTCTGGGAATCTGGACTCCTCTATCACTGAATTCTGTGTTCACTTGGTGTCTCGGATTCTCCCAGGGAGCACTTACTTGGGAGCCTGGTGTAATCTCTCAGGCCTAGTTTCTAGACTGGGTGAGCCCCTGCCTCTCTAGATTCCAAGACTCAACTATGGAGTCAAGCTTAGATGCCCAAGTACCTCCTTCCCCAGTGGAATGAGTAAAAAAGCCTCCTCCCCACAAAGCCACTAAGCAAGAGATCTTTTAATGCCTAGGAGGCAACTTACTAGGACAGATGCCTCTCTATCCAGCCTTAGTTTTCTTATTAGTTGGTCCTAGTTTTCTGGTTCTTACCTTTGATTCAAGCTCATGGACTCCCAGACCCTAAGTCCTGCTTGTTTGTTCCTGGCTTCTTTTTCTTTTTTTTTTCCTGGGTCCTGCTTGTTGGCTTCATCCTGGTTCCTGGTTTCTACGCGTTGACTCCTTGTTCCAGACTCCAGCCTAGGTGCCTTGTGGTTCCAGACTGCATTGATGGCTCCTTGATCCCTTGTGCTTCCACATTCCAGTCCAGATCTCTGTCCTCTAATGGCCAGCTCCTGGCTTGTGGTTTGGCATGTGTATTTCTCCTGTACAACTGTAGCTGCCTGCTCTGGACCCCCTGGCTGGTGACTTTGGTGTGGATCATTGATTCCTGTTCCTGAACCCCTGTGGCTTGTGTTTCTCCCAAAAGTGTATTTCTCCCGCTTACATCCACTTCCTTAGGAACCTCAGCCTCTTGACTCATGTGCTCCTGATCACCTGACTAATTGGGACCCTTGCTTTCCTGAGCTTGTCTGTCCTTGATCCCTTGGGTTTGTAGAGTCAAGCCCTAACTGTTAAGTCCAATTGATACTCTTAATGCTCCAGCTTCTTTGGTCTCCAGCTGCACAGCCCTCCTTGGATGCTACCATCTTCTGCATGGGCATATTGGGCTGCTATCCCGGTACCTGCTCTGTCCTTGTTTCAAAGTTCTGTGCTTGTTCACGCTGTCCTAGAAGGCTGATCAGCCCTGTCTTCTTTTTGCTCCCAAAATTGAAACTTTCTCTTGGCATAATGGTCTAAGCCTCTCCTTAGAGTGGCAGTGGTACATTGACTCCTCTGTTGTGACTTTGGCCAAATGTGGCTCTATGGGTGCAATAGCTATTTAAAAGCCCCACTGTGTTACTTTCTGGAATGCCACCTCTTGCTATAAATTCCCCAGGCAAGCATTTACTTGGGACCCCAGCCTTGTATAGTCTCTTCCCCTTGAAAGTCAGTCCCAAAATAGCTTCCAGAGTGGGTGAGTCTGGTTATTTGAACCCTAAGACCTGGCCTTTTGGTCTTTGACCCCCAGGTTGGCCCCTGTCAGAGGGATACCTTCTGATTCAGCTCCTGGAGACAGACTTTATCTCTTTGAGGATACAAAGTACACACAAATTCATAAACAGCAAAATAGCCATCTCTAAAACAAAACCACATTTATTTGTCCACGGCAATACAGCAGACAACGTTTTTCTGCCTGGAAAACCAGAGAAGTTTCTGTCAGGAAATGCCACCCCAGCTGCTCGCTCTCAAGACAATCAGCCTGTTCCTGGCTTGCCTATCTATCTCCTCCCCCTTGTCTCTGGGCACCTCACACTCTCCATTGGCAACTACACCACTGTTGCCCCTTGTATCCCGGGTCACGACCTGCCTAGATACTGTGTGGGCCCAACCACATCAGTTACCTGAAGGTGAAATGCAACCAGGGTAAAGTCTTCAAGGTCATCTCAAAGTGGGACACCACCAATGACTTCAAGCCTAGCAGGAATTTCTCACGCTTTGCAGACTGGCACTTCATCCATACAGCCATCTCAAACTGCCACTTGCTCAATAGCACCATCCACTCTGGACACTGAGACAAGAAGTGCTGGAGGTATGGGTACATAAATGAGACTTTGCCCCACATCCTGTGCACTTGCAAGCCCTACAGAGAGCATGGCAACTCCAACACAACACTGTACAGGGCTGGCTCATAAAGACCATCTCAGTATCAGTTTGGATGGCAGCCATGACCCACACTGCCCAAAGCTGTGACAGCTAGCTACATCCAAACACTGTTGTAACAGATGAGAACAATAAAAAGATCCTCATGTTCAATGAGAGACCATTTGGGAACTGGTGGCAGGTTTTCTCCGAAGCCGTCCAAATTCAGAACATTGACTTATACCCCAAAAGATTTCATAGGTTTCATAGACGTTAGGGCTGGAAGGGACCTCGAAGATCATCAAGTCCAGCCCCCTGCCCCAGGGGCAGGAAGTCAGCTAGGGTCAAAAGAAAGAGAAGGGGCACAATGTGACAATGAAGGGACAGATCATTGGGGCACTTGGAACATAGGACCTAAGGAATGAAAGTGTCCTGCAAACCTTCAGAGCAGGGGCAGGCATAATATGGCATAGAATTCATCTGGCCTGCCAGGCGATTTCATCCGGCCTGTGGACAGACACCCACCAATTAACTGCATCCAGCTCAGCCCATAGCTGCCCCTGCTGTGCTCCACATAGGGTTCAGCCTAGCCCACTCCCACCAGGGCAGTGGGCTAAGATCTCACCCTCGCCCACGGAAGGACCACAGCCCCAGCCGCAGCCAATGTGCACAGCTTCTAGGTGGGACTTGGCTGGAGCCCCTGCAATAGGACAAGCAGCCTGACCCTGCTCCCTGCCACCACATGCAGCTCCCAGGACTTGGCTGAGAGTAGCAGGAAGTCCCACACAATGGAGCCCAGACAGCTTGGCATCACTCCCTGCCACCCCAGCCAAGTCCTAGAAGCTTCATGTAGCAGCAGAGAGCAGGGCCACGCCACCAGCTCCATCATTTGGGGCTCCCCGCAGCAGCGTGAGGCTCTGACTGAGTCCTGGGAGCTGCATGTGAGCCACAGGGAACCCTGCACAATGGAGCTGGGCCAGCTTGGCCTCACTCCCTGTCACCATGTGCAGGTCCTGAGATTCGGCCAGAGCCATGTGCCACCAGGGGGCTCCACCTGCTACAGGCTATGAGCACCCTGAGGAATCACCACCTGCTGCTGCTGCCGCCAGCGGTGGGGGCTGTGCATCATGACAGGGGCATGTGGGGGGCCCCCAATACACACATCCCACACCTCACCCCCCATACCACCACACCCCCTACACACACACCCCAAACCCCACATCCACACCCCAACACACACACACACCCCCCAACCATACCCCACACTCCCCACACACACAATATACAAGAGTAAGACTTCATTTTGAGCTATTATGCAATCACCTCTATATACACTATACACACACATAAATCAGACCAAAAATATATTTTGAAATAAAATTATAATATGGTATAGTAGATGTTTGGTTTTTAGTATATGATTTGGGTTTTTTTTCCTGTTTCCAAGATGGCAAACCCTCCTCCCAAAAGAAGTACTTCCAGGGGAGGTGGGGGAGGGCACAAGGGGAGTGATTTTCAGTGGCAAAGGTCAAGGGTTAGGGGCAGAACTTCCAGTCCCAAGATGGTGACCAGGGGACAGGGCACCTGTCAAGGGGTGGGGCTACCCTCACCAAAATTCATCAAGAGGCCCACCAGCCAAAATAATTGCCCACCCCTGCTTTAGAGTATTCTTCCCATTGCTCAAAAGTGATGAGGCATCTCATGGTGTCCAATACCACCTGATGGTTGAGAGACATCTACGTTGAACACATCACAGACCATCACCAATATGAAGACAGCCAGCCAAGACCACCCGGCAAAAGAGAGAGTGAGCAGACAGACTGAACACCTCCCCACACACACACACATGCCTTAGACCTACAAAGATTGTTAATGCATTTGAATACTCAGCATTCCAACAACTGTACATTGTATGCTAAAACCATTGTCTGAGAATGCCTTACGACCTGACAACTTTGTACCAATGCAGCTACTGTTCCCAGTGTCTTGTCTCATCTTTCTAAAATGTTGTATTAAAATTTCCTACCCACTTTACTAACTGCATTTCCAAAATTATATCACCAGATATGTACCTATGTAGTCATTATGCGTAGGGTCCTATATTGTCTTCCAACTCTTCAAAGCTATTTACATAACCATCATTTTTAACATTTTCTAATAAAATTGTAAATACTTCTTTCAAGGACCTCCTTGGATCAAGAAACAGGAGAGAGGTTCTCCTAGACTCCATTTGATGTGCCAACATAGGCAAACATGTAAGCAAGGATGCATGACTGCACCAGTGCTCTTTTTTCACTTATATCATAGCTATTCTGCATCTCATTGCTGATAAACCTCCATCTGGAGTCAGCATTCAATATCGGTTACAAATCCAAGATAACTAATACCCCCATTACTGATCTTCATTATGCTAATGATTGCATTTGTGTGTTTACTCAATTAATGAGCTCCTGGCCACTCTTTGTTGCTTCTGCCAAGCTCACAAAATACTTGGACTCACTGTCAACTTCACAGAAACAAGATCCTTTACTAACCCACCCCAAACCAACCAACTGCTCCTTCACATATTTTAGAGGGCAATCCTTGGAGAATGTTGAGCATTTTTCCTACCTGGGTAACCACCTTTCCCAAAAAATAAACTTAGATGATGATACTCAACACCAGATAAAATCTTCTTGCATTGTCTTCAGACATCTCTGAAATCATGTAATTGATGATCATGATATCAGGAACATAACCAAACTTCTTGTCTGTCAGGCTGTTGTTATCCTTACCTTTTATCATCCCTACCCTCATCCCATACATTGAATAGGTATGAAACTTGGATGACATATCAGAAACAGCTGAAAGAGGCATCAGAATGTCTTCAGAAATCTTCCATATCAGCTGGGGGAACAAAAGAATGGACACAAGAATTCTAGTTCAAACAAACATCAGAAGCATTGAAGCCATGTTTATACAGCACCAGCTCTATTGGATGGACCTGTCATAAGGATGCCTGAGAACTGGCAAACAGGACCAATACTCTCAGCTCACTGATGGTCACTGTTCTAGTGGTGGGCAAAAGAAGAGATCTGAGGACATCTTGAAGGCCAACCTGAAGAAATCAATATTAACATCAATACCTGGGAGAATCAAGCATGGAATCCTTCCCAATGTTGCTATGATATATACCAAGGCATCGATCATTTCTAGGAAACTCACCTCGCTATAGAGATGGATAGACAAAGGGAAAGATCTGTGACCCAACATCACCAGGATCTATTCCTTCCTCCTGGAATCGTATGCCAATCTGCAGTCAAGCAGATCTAAGATCGGCCTCCTCAGTCATCTGTGGACTCACCAATGACTTCCCTATTTACTGAAAGAATGTCATCTTCATACTGAGAGACTGTCAAAGACAATATAGTTGCTCGGTGCCGATTACTTATGAGCACTTAGCAAATCTCCCTACCTCTGGTCCCAGATGCAATTAATCCCTTCTTTCCCCATGTACAAGCCAGTCAGACAAACTGAAGTAAGCAATGTTAATATAACATACACACATTTAAATTTTAAATATTACTACAAAACCATAGGGCATTTGTTGGTGACATGGGGGTTTAATTCTCCTTAAACTGAAGCAGTGTTTTTTTAAAAACACAACTTCATTTCAGGGCTGAGTAAACCCCCGTGTCATGTACACTCGTGTCAGAGCCCAACCTTACCTGCCTCTCCAGCGGTGGAGAGGGGAGAGCAAGCTGCTGGCGGGCCGAGAGGTCCCTGAGCTGCAGGGGAGTGCTTCCCTCTGTGGCAGTGGCGCCCCCCGCCCCCGATGGCACCCGCCTGTAGGCACCTGGCTCTGGAAGTCCTGGGGGACACTGCAACTGCAGAAGAAAGCAGCTGGCCCCCGCACAGCTCATGCAGGAAGGCAGGCTCTGCGGGGGGAAAAAAAAGATCAGGCTCACTGGGGTTTTTTTTTTCCTTGTGTGGAGCTTGCCTTTCTGGGCTGCTGCCGGGATGCCTAAAGGGGCTGCCTGCACAGTCCCTGAACTGCATCAGGCCCGGTGCTTCCTTCCACAGCTGTAGGGTAGGAAACTAGAACTCCTCAGAGGTGTTTTACTGTTCAGCACCCCATTTGCTGCATCCCAAAGTCATTTAAGACGCATTTTGCCTCTGAATGTGCTGTAGTGGCTGGAATTAACATGCAATATGCCGCCAAATGTGCAAACAGCAATGCCATTAAAATGGTGCAAAAGGCATTTAACCCACTTTAAAGTGGATAAAAAGTGTTGTCTACTAATGGCCATAGTCTGTCACACTGGGCCTTGATTCAGCAAAGCATATGAGCACTCCCATTGATTTAAAAGGGTGTATGCATCTCATTTTGTTAATGATATACTTAACAAAAGTACATGCTTAAGTGCTTTGTTAGACTGGGACCTTCAGCAAGTCACTCATCCTTCTTCTGCTTCAATTTATTTCTGTAAAGTTGAGTTCTCAATACCTTTCAAACAGTGGTATGTCTTATTTTTGTTTGCTTATTATTTGTTAACACGGTAACAATAGCATAAGAAACACTTTACAGAGTAGATTTATGTATATTTGCCAAAGACTTTGTGATCCTGAGGTAAAGGAGACAGAAAATATAAAGATATTTATTGCTTTTATAATTATCATTATTGTTGTTATTGTTACAGTGCTATTCTAACTGCATTAGCTGTGATTCAAGGAGTACACATCCAACCAATGAGTCATCCTGAAGCATAAAGTTCTTTTTGTGTAATTTCAATATAATATACAAGTTTGCATTTTAAGATATGATAGTTAATAGTATGGAATATATTTTAGTCTAATAAAGCCCCAGCAACATCACAAAAGTTTTGGAAAGGAACAGGCAAAAATCTCACATGGTATAGAAATCCTGAATAACAATGATTTTCTTTATTTATAAATCTCTGTATTGCAAATTTCCCTTTTTTAATGTACATATATTCTTTTGTACAACTATATGCAACTTTTTAATTCAACATTTGTCTGTATTCAGGAAAAAAAATGACACTAAATCCTAGTCCCGTCTTCCATCTGCTTTCTGCAATGGTGGCAACACAAAGCAAGTGAAACACTACATGGAATTCATAGCATAAGATGCAAGTAAATCTCCCAGGGGTATGCCTATGGCACTGCTGCATTTCAGCAATACCTAAATAGCAGAATGACCCTCTGTGGAAAGCTAGGAGAAGTCTGAAACTGCTGTGAATTTTGTCATGGACTAAACCGGTACTGAGAGAGCTCCTGGGACCAGGGGATGTTGGAGTAAATTACACATAGCATAGCTTGGCTGCATTTTGAGGATTTCAGCCTTTAAATGTATTGTAATTCATGCTACTACAACGGGCTCACAGTCATATTATACCATTCTTTTCCACATAATTTACTACAGTTTAGTGGCTTGAGACTCGTATAAGAGAAGAAAACTCTGGGTTTGTTAGATCTTTAAATTGATCCAAGGACCAATTAGTTGCTCACATGTGACCCGGTCATCAGTATGCAGGGAACTTGCACACTTTAATCTTCAAACTATTGATCTTTATCAATATAAATCTAGGCAAAAGGCCAAAAATCAAAACACTTGTGACTGAAAAGCACTCTAGAAACAATTTGGCAACATTCCAGTGGCTTTTTTGTCAGATGAAAATCCCAGAGTGTTAGGAGATATGCAGTGGGGAAAAAGGAGAGTCTAGTAACAGAAAGTAGGAAGATGAGCCAAATATAGTTAAAAGGTCAGTCTCTAAACACCAACCTGAAGTTTGGGGAAGGGGTGATTTTTCTTTTACAGTCCGCTTAGGGAGAAACCCTGGCAATGGGGCCTCCTAGTAGGCCCATCAGGGTGTTACACCACATGTGTTATCCCATCCTTATGTGACCAGCCAGGACTCTGATGGCTCCCAACAATCAAAGTGAATTAACATGTTCTTAAAGCCATTCAAGCATTGCCATTACATACTTTCCAAATATAAGTGAACACATGCCTATCTTCATAATTAGTTGCTCAAGATCATTGAGGTTCTTACAGCTCCAGGGTAGCAAGGTGGCTTTCAGATGACCCTTGGCTTGTTTTATTTTAATGGGACCCAGAATATTCCATTTAAACTTACACTTTCATGACTGGCCAGCGCTCTCTCTTGGTTACGGTTGACCTCTCTGCACAGCAGCAGAAGCCCTATAAGGCAAACTGAAAAGAATGCCACTAACACCTGCACATCAAGATGAACATGAGCCTGCAATGCGATGCTGCGGCTAGTAAAGTGACCAAAACGCTGGCTTGCATCCATAGATGCTTCTCAAGCAAATCCCGGGACGTCATTCTCCCCTTGTACTCGGCCTTGGTGAGGCCGCAGCTGGAGTACTGCGTCCAGTTTTGGGCTCCACAGTTCAAAAAGGATGTGGAGAAGCTTGAGAGAGTCCAGAGAAGAGCCACGTGCATGATCAGAGGTCAGGGAAGCAGACCCTACGATGACAGGCTGATAGCCCTGGGGCTCTTTAGCCTGGAAAAGCGTAGGCTCAGGGGTGATCTGATTGCCACCTATAAGTTTATCAGGGGTGACCACCAGTATCTGGGGGAACATTTGTTCACCAGAGCTCCCCTAGGGATGACGACTAGGTCGAACGGTCATAAACTACTACAAGACCGTTTCAGGCTGGACATAAGGAAGAATTTCTTTACTGTCCGAGCCCCCAAGATCTGGAACAGCCTGCCACCGGAGGTGGTTCAAGCGCCTACATTGAACACCTTCAAGAGCAAACTGGATGCTTATCTTGCTGGGATCCTATGACCCCAGCTGACTTCCTGCCCTTTGGGCAGGGGGCTGGACTCGATGATCTTCCGAGGTCCCTTCCAGCCCTAATGTCTATGAAATCTATGAAATCAAGTGCATTTCAAAGCTGCAATCCTATGACAATCCTTGCCTATGATTTTCTCTCTTTGCTGCATGACTTATTCTTTTCTTCATATGTGTTACTTTTAGGTAGGTTCTACCCTCATAACTTCAGGCTCTCATGGGTCTAGTTTGATTGTCATAGTCATGAAAAATGCATGCCCCCAGAAGCTGGGGGAGGGCATGGCGAGCTCTTACAGGCAGTGGCAGCGCTATCGGCAGTGGGAGCATGGCAGAGGCATGTGGGGAGCTGCTGCAGGCAGCTGGAGCGCTGGCAGCAGCAAGCGGGGTGAGGTGGTGAGCGCTGACCAGTGGTCAGCATCCACCCACAGACACCACCGGCAACAGCGGCAGCAGCCAGCAGTGATCGCATGCACCCCCTACACATTGCCAATGTTCACAATAAAGTGATTCTTTGGTAGTCCAATAGCTATGAAATGTTATCATACACTGCTCTAACCTATGATGAGGGAACTGATTTATAGAGCACTGTTTCTCTTTTCAAACAAAACAAGACCTGCAGTATTTTATTGTATTTTACTTCTTTTTATTATTCCTGAAAATACCTTTCTTCATAATTCTAAGATAGATAGTTTTCTGCCTACATTTGATATGTTTCTTCTGGTTTTGCAGTAGAGATCTAACCTAATCACCCTACACCTTCTCTAGGTCCCTAGCTCCAGGACAGACCTGCTAGGGCTGGGAACTCCATGTTAATAGCATGCACGGGGCCAGAGAAAACCTGCCAGATGGACTGCCCCATTGCTAAGGATGCTAGAAGCTCCAGGTTCACCAGCACTGGGGCCTTCAGAACGCAGAACTTAGATTTGGCAAAAATTTATGGAACCCAAGATGAATCAAATGATTTCATTAGCTCTTTTTTCAACAGAACTTTATTTCATCAAAACATTTCTGGCCAGCTCTGCTAAAGAAGCAGGATCTTAAGCTCATAGATTCACATTCTTTGATAACCTGTCAGAGAGAAGAACACTTAATACACACCAGTAGGTTACATAAAGGTTACACAAGTGACAAATAACTGAAATATGGTAATTAGTTAGTTAGTTACAGATTGCCATCACTTTAAAACACGTTTGTGTTAAAGAGGTCATGCTACCATGAGAATAGGGTGGCCATCATAGAGGACAGTCCAGTTGTCCTCTGTCCTCTATTGGTACGAAACCCGATGACTTTATGTCCTCTGTTTTTCTCGTGAAAAACTCTTCACAAGAAAAACAGAGGACATAAAGGCATCGGGTTTCGTATCAATAGAGGACAGAGCAGCAGAAAACCAGAAAGTCCTCTATGATGGCCACCCTATGTGAAAACCACAACCCCTCCTTGCACCTGGAGTAGATCTTTAGTTTTATAAGACCTAGTTCAGATATTTATCAATTCAGCTTTAATACTATTTGATATCCCCTTTTGTAGACCTGCCATTAGAGAAATATTTGACATGCTCTGCCACACAACCACAAACAGGTCAGTAGAATGCTGCTGATCCCTGGTTTGAGGATAAGTGTGGTTTATAATAATTGGAGGTAAGATAATGAAAACTGGGTTGCTTACTCTGAAAGGCACTATGGTGCTGTGAATAAACTTAGGATGTAACAACTTGGAGGCTTGGGATTTCTATAGAGAAACTCTACCAAGGTGTACCAGGTATTCAGGAAAACAGCCACAAAGACTAGGTAGCAAGGTGTTGTGGATTTCTTGGACAAATGATTAAAAACAAAACAACACCATGAATAGTTTTTTAACCTCGCACTATTTTATCATTAATTCATTTTGTAATAACAAAAAATCACAGTGCTCAAAGTTTAGAATCTGCATTTTGATTCATGTGTTTTCAAGGAGAGTTTTATGAAATAAAGTTTTAATGCCCCTGTTCAACTGAATTCTAACACTGCAGCTCTGTAACACAACTTAAACTGTGGTTGAGCTGCTGCACCATAATATGAGCTATATAGCGTAATGTATTAGGCTAGAGTGTCCTCAGACATGATAAATGTATTAATACAAAAGGGAAAACATTACAGTATGCAATGTCTACTGCATTACGATCTTTTTCTGGCAGAACTAGTGTAGTTATTTTGGTTTTCAAGTCATACATTTTAGTGGAAAATATGCAGCTAAACTGAACTAAAATCTCAACTCCTATGTTTGTTTCCCAATACTACTTTCACAATATTTCTAAAGGTTAGAAATAGCTAGTGGAAAATCAGATAGCCCACAGTTCTGGAGCGGTACCTGTGATGATCATCTAAACTTTAGCTAACGCCCTCATGTGGGCATTTTTATTTTGGACTGATTTTTTTTTTAAGTCTTGTTTTGGAACAATCCCAAAATAATTCTGTGGGATAGGAAGTAGAGGAAAGCACAAATCCAGAATAACTACTGTTATTTAATACAAATGCTTACGCAGTGGAAAAGAGGCACTGTTTTCATGAAGTTACTTTAACATTAAAACTTCTATAATTTAGAACATGGCTAGTGTTTTTGGGACCCTCTTAACAAATTATTTTCAGTGTATCTAAAAATGTTACTGTTCAACAAAGTCTATTACAGAGGTAAATATATATATCATAAAATATCATATATGATATATAATGCAATATATTACATATATTGTATGATACACATACATTATATATGCTATAATGCATGCAATGTACAATAATATGTGTAGTATAATACATAATATTGTAATGGTATAATAGTGTAATAGTATAATCATAGTATGGTAATATAAACGATATGTATTCTACACAGCCTTCCAGAGCTTAAACAAACAAGTGAAAAACAAAAACTCAATGCTTAACATTATGATTGCATTTAATTGCTGGTTCTTCCTGTATAAACTAGATATGGAAGCCGTGATTTAACCTCTACTTAAATACAATGGCATATAGAGTAGAGAAAGAAGGTTATACTTACCATGAAATTAATAATAACATAAGTCTGAAAAGTACATTCAGATCCATGGGAAGGTGCTTTCCTTATTTGACAGAAAAAGCACACCAGGAAAAAGGAATTTGATTCTGACACAACTCTGATATAAATCAGGAAAAATTTAACTGAAGTTAATGAATGGAGTTGCACTAGTATACTCTTGTGTAAATGGAATCAGAACTAGGCCCTACTTAATTCTTTATGTTTCTGGGCAACTAGCATTAGAACTCTACTACCTCTGAGAGGCAAGTATAGGTGAAGATCATCCCACTGCCTCTCGAATATGGCCCTTCCTCAGAAATTCACTAACCTTTTTAATCTCCCTCTCCAGGAGCTGACCATATACCCTACTTTTGTCACATTCTGCTCCCTCTTGGTGTAGCTCAGTGCTGCATCCTGTCAGTGCTCTCTTCTACTAGATCTTTCACATTAGGGTCTTTCAGTGTATTAAGGCTCCATTTCAGCAAAGCACTTCCATTATGCAATTGCTCCTAATGAAATTAACGGAAGAACTGACCTGTTTAAAGTTAGGCAGGTAATCAAGTACTTTGCTGAAGCAGTGCCTTTCAGAAGTACTGAAAATATTTTTAATTTTAAAAATATGTTTCACCATTGATATGTCCCCATTATAGGTACTTGAATATGATGAACTAATTTATTCATTGAAGTGTTTACAGAAATATCACTCTTGTTATAACACAAATACTTTTTAAGTAAAACTACTCTAAACATTATTTAGATATGCACATTTTCATAGTACTCAGCTTCCTGGGACTTTAGTAAGATATCTACCAGAGATTACAATTTTAATTTAAATGTAATCTATTTTCCTATTTTATTAAAGTTTAACAATTGTTATCCTTATTACCCCGGTCTTAAAGGAATTCCGAGGTCCCTTCCAGCCCTAATGTCTATGAAATCTATGAAACCTATGAAATATTCGTAATCCTTTTTCCCCTTTATAAAAATGTATTACGGTACAACTGATTTTTCCAAAATGTAATGTAAACCACTAGATTGCCTTATTAACTAGTGTGACAATGAGTGATGCTATTAGGTAAATAGATTTGAAGGCCAGATGAAATCTTTAGACTATCTATATGACCTCCAATTTATTAAATCAGGGAATTGCTTTACCTCATCAAACTAATGATAAGGAAGGTCACAAACACTTTCTTCTACCAGTACAGAGTTATTCTGTAGATAGTGGGTTTTTTTTCTTTCCAGTCTAGTTCTCCATATCTCAGTTACCAGGGCTTTGATGACCTCTCTTAGAAGACAAGCTACAATTTAAAAGACCTCTCTCATCATCAGGAATGTTTTGTTCTGAAATTCAATTACATTTTTTCTTTCTGAATTTCACTTAGTTATACCTAGTTATATTCTATTATTCTAATATTATAAAAGCCTTAGTCTGTCTGTCCATAACATCTGAAACAACTAATCAGAGTGCTCTAAGAGCATTCTAGACAGGAGGTGGTGGCATCAGCGCAGTGGGGCACCGCCATGATGGTGGGAACGGAGAAGTCGGAGTAGGGGAGGGAGCGAGGCCAGTGCTGCTGGCCTTGCCTCCCTCAACCCCCAGCCCTGCTCCCTGCAGGTAGCAGCACGGGGTGCTGGCTGAGAGGGACAGAGGGGATGGTGGGACAAGCTTCCCCTGCTCCTGGGAGGTGGTGGCAGTGCAGCGTGGTGGGTGGTGGGGTTCCGTTCCTGCCTGCCCCGTCATTCCTGATGGGCAGTTGGCTAGTCTCTTTATATTGACCCAACTAATTCCTTTCATGCTGGGTCAGTCCTCAGAATTTGTATGGATGGTGATCATGGCCTCTCTCTTCAAGACGAGGCTTAATTACTTTTTCTGTAAACAAAGACACATCCATCAGCGTTTATTACGATCACAAACTGGTGCATAATCATCTTCCCTTGTACTTATTAAGAACTCAGGTAAAATCCAACAGCTGAGCACAACTGAGAGTTTAAGAATGTTTGATAGGCTTTTACTGGGTGTGATGGAAAGAAGATCAAAGTGTACATATAGGATGCTGCAGCAGATATTGCTGTTCCTACTGTATCTGGATATCTTACAGTGAGCAGATAAATTAAAACTGAATTTTATAGCCAGCTTTAAAATCAGCCTTGAAATGAAAGGGTAGTGAAGCACATGAAAAAACTCATTCTCTATCATCATACACTCAATTTACAAAAATGAATAGATATTTTCAAACCAACATAGTGATGATGATATTTAACTAGCATGAAAAAAAGATTCCAAGAATGTTTTTCCACTGGTTAGTCAGTGTTTGTTTAACACAGCGGTTCTCATCCTTTTTAGATTCAAGGCACCCCTCCATAACTTTTGTAACTTGAGTAGCAACCCATTTCAAAAAACTAATTTATTCATTACAGTGCTTACCTCCTTGCAGAGAAACCAGGCAGTGGGGGCAGGGCATCAGCCAGGCAGGGAAGAACCTGACCCTGCATTTATCTTCTCACACCTGCTTACCCTTCATACCTGGAGGTACCCTTGAAAAGTTCTCAGGTGCCCTTGGATGCCTTGGCACCATGGCTGAGAATCACCAGTTTACCACATAAGTCTTCTATCCATGTCTAGTGCACTAGCTCTAACTGATCACCAGGGATCCCAGTTTTCTCTGATAAAAAAGAATCCCCAATTTTCAGATTAAAAAAAGTAACCCAAAATCCAGATTTTTTCCATGATCAAAATGAACCACTACTAAGATAGATAGATAGATAGATATTCTAACATTATAAAAGCCTTAATCTGTCTGTCTGTCTGTCTGTCTGTAACACGTGATTCACCCTCTAATTGGTTGTCTTGGAGCCCAATCAGAGTGCTCCAACAGTGTTCTGGACAGGCAGTGGTAGCATACCACCATGACAGGAGGGATGGAGGGGATAGAGCAGGGGGCAAGGCCAACAGTGTTGGCCTCCGTGCCCCCCAGCCCTTCAGTCCCTGCTGTCACGACAGCGCTGTCCTCACCATCTTCCAGCATGGCTGGAGCGGCAGGTGAGGGCCTCGCCCCCCTCCCTGGCCCTGCTCCTTGGAGGCAGAGGGGGATGGGGAGGGGGAGGAATGGGCCCGGACTCAACACAGCAGGTGTGGAGTGGAGAGTGGGGGAAACGGGGCTGGATGAGAAGTGGGGGTGAGGCCGGATACAGGGCTCCATCCCCACCTGCTCCCTCCCATGATGGCAGGGACTGAGGGATCGGATGCGGGGGGCTGGGGAGGGCGCACAGAGCCAGTGCCAGATCCAGCCTCACCACCATATCCAACAGCACCTCACACCGCCACTTTGTTGGAGGTAGTGGCAGCACAGGGTGCTGGCAGTGCAGCGCTGGCCTTGCCCTCCCACTCTGGTGGGCAACGGCAGGGATGGACTGTGACAGCAGCATGGGGAGGTGGGTGTGGCACTGCTTCCCCACCCACCCACAATGTGGATTTTGGGTTACTTTTTTTAATCCAAAATTGAAGATTTTTTTTTCCAGAGAAAACCAGGATCCCTGCCAATCACAGGGAATGCCTGCTTCGTATCCAATGCCTAGAACCAGGAACAGAAATGGTTTTATTTTCCTTGTTCTAGAAAGTACATATATACATGTACTTGAAGAAGTAATCATTTTTTAAGGTAAGTCTTAATTCCATTAAATGGCCTCTGTGACCCTGGGATGTATTTTTCCTATTAGCCTTCAGTGTTAGGAAATGCATTCAACAATTGCTGTCAGGTAGTATAAAATACACCATATCACACAAACAAAAATGAAACAAACAGGTGAACCCTGAAAAATGTCTTTCATACTTAGAATCCTTTCTTATCCCTTCAGTGTATTTCTGATTCCCCTTACATATTTTCTGTCTGGAAATGCTCAGAGTTCCTCTTATATTTCATATGCTATTTAGTAATAGGAGTCCTTATTCATAGCTGTTGAATGTTTAAGTTGGATTTACAGTTGTTTTCACAAATCGCTAATTCTAATACAAGGAAAGTGTTTTAGAATTAAGTGACAACTCTAACCGAGGTCAAATGTGAAAATGACTCAGAAATATCTCATTGTAAAGACAACGTGCCTGTCACGGGACGGAGTCCTTAAGGATGGGCGTGATCTCCCAAGGGCCCTTGACTATGCCAATCCGGCCTGATGGGCACCCCCGGTTCTCACCCGCCACGTCTTTGATGGAAATATAAAAATAGGGAGGCTGCCTTTAAGACCTCTTGGACATGGTTTGTTGGACTCTCTGAACCCCATGGGTTCCTGTTTCACTATGGGTGTTTCAGGGGCACCCTGCGTGGGCGTGGGCTATATGCGTGGCTCCAACCGCCCCTTTACCATGCCCCAAGGCTTGCAGATGGTATTGGCATTGTCTTGCCTAGGCCTTGTTACAATTCGGCCCCTTGTCCTCGCTGGGCCCTCCGCAGCCCTGTCTCTGAGCCCTCTCTGGCGCTGGGCTCTCCGCAGCCCTGTCCTCAAATGTTGCGCCCTCTCTGGCGCCGGGGTCTGTGTCCCCCAAATGCTGCACCCTCTCTTAGGGCCCTGCCTCTTCCGTCCAGCTAACCAGGTGCAGGTGCGGCCAATTCCCTCATTAGCCAGTTGTCATGGCAACTTGCACCTGGGCTCTTATCTGACCCTTTGTGTTCCCTCCCCGGGCAATCTCTGCTCTAATAGGAGCAGGCACCTTAGTGCCCTGCGACAGTGCCATTTTAACAGGTGTGTGTTTTTTAACCGTGAACATCTTTAAATTCGAAAAAAGAATCACCTTACACCTCATTTTCCACTGCTTTGCTTCTCCTGTTTCCCAGTGATCTACACCCTGGGCAAATGGACTGTAAAGGAGCTGGAGGATGCTACTATTCTGATTCAAATTCCTTTTCTCAAATTTAATAACAACCCTCCTGTTTATGGACTGTATCCAGTACCAGTGAGGTACGGTGGCTTCAGTGATCACAAAATTAAGTACCTATATAATCTGTGGAGAAAGAACCCTGTCTCACCCCATGTAGGGACAGTGTTTAGCGTATCCTACATGCCACTGAAGAACAATTGACTATAATAACAACACTAGTGTTAAACCTGTATTATAAGGAATCCAAGATACTGTCTTTTCCTAATAAAACTAAAAGTGGGGCACAGTATTTACTCAAATCCAAGATGAAGTTTTTTCCTATTTAACATTGTGGGGAGCCCCTCATCTTGGTTTTGAGTATGGAGGGGAGGGCAGAGGCAGGGCAGGCAGCTGCTGCAGCTCCAAAGGTTGGGGTTAGAGTTGGAGTTGCAGCCACTAACCATCCATACCGCCTACCCCATAGCCTCTGCCCCCATTTCCACCTCTCCCCACCCCCCAGGTTACCCTCCAGTTCTCATCCAATCCATGCTCCATGCACATGCTGGCTATGGCACCCACCCAGTGACAGAGCAGCAGTGGTAGCAACTTCAAGCAGTACCATAGCAAGGAAGTTTGGTGCCCGAGGCAAGCCCGCAGCAGCAGCCTGCCCTCGCCCCATGCACAGATCCAGGGGGAACATGCCCCCCCCCCATGCTTGCCTAGGGGTGCACGCAGCGGTGGGAGCACCCCCCATCCCCATACCCCTCCAAACGAGCCACTCACTGCTCTGTCCCTGGGCTGGGCAGCCCCTGTTGGTGCCCCTTCACTTTGGCACCCGGGGCAGTCACCCTGCTTGCCCCTCCCTTGCTACGGTACTAATCCCAGGCCCATCCTTGGATCCAGGGCTGGGGCCAGAGCTGTTGCTGCCATTGCTGTGTGGCCAGGTAGGGGCTGGAGCAACCATGTGCTCTGTGCCCCTGGCTGGAGCAAGGCTGGAGCTGGAGCCAGATCTTGAGGACTGGCAGTGATGGGATGAGGTCAGGCAGTGAGGGGGACAGGTAGCAGGGGAGGCAAGTGGTAGGCAGGAGGTGCCAGGCTGTGCAGTCACAAGGAGGGCAAGTGGCAAGAGGGGCAGGCACTGTGGCAGGGTGAGTGGTTTGGGGGACAGGCAGCAGGAGGCAGGAGGCAGGCTACTTGACTCCTTCACCACCTGCCCGTATAACGCCTACCCCCTGTTGCTGGCTAGAATCTAATTATTGGGGGAGTAGAAGGAGGGGGCATCCAAATAATTCAAAGATCCCTTGGATTTGCATACATACAGTATTTTCTACTTTGGAAATTATCATACACATCAGTGGTTCTTAAGCTTCTTTAAGGCTCCAGGCACACCTCAGAAAACCTCTGTGTTTTGTTTTTATGCTTTTTTTTTTTAATCTGGGGAAAAATAATGGTGCCATTCTTCTGTAGTAAACAACTTGGGGAGTACCCAGTGGGTCCAACTGGTTTGAACACTATAGCCCCCCACCAGGGACAAGTAGCAGAGGCACACTTACACTGCTGCTACTTGTCCCCAGGGAACGCCTGTGCCACATGTACTTTGGCACACAGCAAGTTACTCCAGGCGGGGAAGGGAAGGCTGAGGCCAGCACTGAACTGGCTTCAGCAGCCTTACCTAGGGTCCTGGAGGCCTCCTGGGGCTGCAGCAGTGGTGATTCTGCTGTGTGGAGCCTGGCCAGCAGCTGCAGCACAGCTCCGGGCGACCCGGCTCTGCTTTTGAGTGGTGCACACTGCCCATGCATGTGCTGCTCCACTTTTTTTTCCACATTTTTTTTTGCCCCTGAGCTGTGGGGAAAAAAGCAGAGCAGCGCACACATGGGCAGCGTTCCCTTGCAGCATGGAGAGCGGTATGTGGAGCTGCAGACGTTTCTGCGGCACCACATACTGCATGGCTGCGCTCTTCTGGATGTGGTCAATGAGTACCCAGTTGAAATCTCTGGGTTTATCTTGTGAATCGTGCTTGCACACAGAGCCAGCCTTAGGGAAAATGGCACCCTTGGTGAACTTGAATTTTAGTGCCCCTCCAATGTCCCCCCCACAATTACTGGCATTGCTGCTCTGCAGCAGAGATGCTCCATCTGACCGGCTAGGAAGCTGGGCAGGACATCTGCCTGTGGCAGGGACTGCTGGATGCAGCCACGTGGAGCTGAAGCAGAGGAGCAGTAGCTGTGATGAGTGGCCAGTGAGTCTGGCATGGGGGTTCCAATGCCCTGTGGTCACCACAGAGCTCCTCCAGGGCCCGACCCAACTAGCCACATGCAGGCAAGACTCACCGGAGCCCTCTCTTGCTCCCCTCTGTGGGCTGCCAGCCCCAACCCAGGGCCTCCTGCATGTGCTGCCCTTCCCTGCCCTGCCTCATCCCAATCCCAGTGTTGCCAGAGGCCCAAGCAATGCACCAGGCCAGTACTGCTACCTGCCACTCACTGCACCTGTGTGTGTGTGTATATGTATATGTGTGCATGGCAGCCTTCTGACCACAACACCCTGGGCAGTCACCCACACTGCCCACCCGTAAGGTTGGTTCTGCTTGCACATCCAACCATACCAACATCACAGGGCACCCTGTGGGGAAAGACCTGCAACTTCTGCGATGTGGCTCTAGGATTGGACTCTGAATTCACCTCTTGGCCAATGAATGAGCCGTGGTAGAGATCACCCTCAAATTGAGGGATTGCCGACCCAGTGACACCCTTGAAAGGTTCTCGGGGCACCCCAGGGGGCTGTGGCACCCTGCTTGAGGATCTCTGGCAGAAACTAAGAACAGGAACCAATGCTGAAACTCCACCACTCTCTCTAATATGGCATCAGAGACCAACTTCCACATCTGAGCCATTGCGTGGCACTGTGACTCAGTGTGAGGGTTCCATCTTCCCCGTGCAGGCACTGGCAAAGCTTGCAGCTTCCTAGTCAGTGCCCTGCTGTCAGGGCTGGCCCACAATTTGTGGGGGCCTCCGCCAGAAGTAGTTTTAGGGCCCCCTGCCCTGAAGAAGCCGGCACCAGTGACAGCAGTGGCAATGGAGGGAGGGTGTGGGGGCGGGGGTGGTAAGTGACCGGATGTGAAGCTGGCAGTGGCAGCAGCGGCAGGGGATGGCGAACCGCCAAAGGCGGCGGCGGCGGAGGGGATGGGGGTGGCAAGCGGCTGGACACAGGGTGCCCCTTAGCTGCGGGGCCCCCTGCAATCACAGGTTTCGCAGTATAGGATGGGCCGGCCCTGCCTGCTGTTTGCTGGCACAGCGGGGTTGTCCCAGATGATCATTGGGTGAAGGGTTGTCTTGCAGCTCGCAGCCTCTTTAGGCTGGAACTAATGATAAATGTACTTAGCGTCGTCAAGTCTTACATATGAAATTATTGTATTGAAAGCTCAAAATTATTGTATTTGCTGGAAAAAACTATGGTTACACTGAAAAATTATGCAAGTAAGTATGCAAATAAGCCTTCTTCTTATTTACGTTATATTGATCACTATCAGTTGCCAGTGAATGAGTGAGAACTGGGTCATCAGAGTTAAATCATTTCTTTATTTTGAGGCAAGCAGTCATAAGAAAGTGCCGACAGCAAACCCAAAAGTTGGATAAGATTCCCTGAGAGTGACTTGGGCTTCACATAGGCTGCATCAATTAGCTACCTCCAAAACTATCCTACGTTTTGAACACTTTTACTATTGTTGATTGTACCAGGGTTGGAATTATCATACAAATATGATAATTATTGTATACCTGGCAGCATTGAAAGGGTGTTTGTTGTAGCCGTGTTGGTCTAAGGACATAGGCAGGCAAGGTTCTTTGGGTAGATGTGATCTCTTCTAAATAGTTGGAAAAAAAGTTTGTTGCAAGCTTTCAGGCACAAACACTTTTCTTCAGTCAATGGAAGACTCATAACCAGGGATCCTGGTTTTCTCTGATTGAAAAAAAATATCCCCAATTTTTGGGTTAAACAAGTAACCCAAAATCCAAATTTTTCTGTGACCAAAATGAAACACCACTATATCTATATATCTCTATATATCTTTATCTATAGATTTCATAGATTTTTAGGGTCTGAAGGGACCTTACTAGATCAAGTCCGACCCTCTGCCCTGGGCAGAAAAGAGTGCTGGAGTCAGATGACCCCAGCTAGGTGCTTGTCTGTATCTATCTATCTATACACAGAGAGAGAGAGAGAGAGAGAGAGAGAGAGAGAAACCCCAAATACACATTTTTCTGTGATCAAAATGAAACGCCACTCTATCTATACATCTATATAGATCTAGCTCTCTCTATATATATCTATAGACATCAGCAACATGTAGGGGGTGCACGTGGGTGCACGTTCACCCCCCAAGATTGGCGGTGCATCTCTTGTGACTGGCTGCTGCCACTGGCGCCTGCGGGCAGTTGCCACTCTCCATCCCCTCCTCCCCCCAACCCTCGCTGCCGACTCCGCCAGTGGTGCCTGTGGGTGGTTGCCGACTGCTAATCAGAGTTTGCCACCCCCCCCACTGCCGACACTGCCACGGCTGCCTGCGGGAGCTCCCTGCGGGGGTTGCCGTGCCCCCCCAGCCTCTGGGGGCACGTGTTGTTCGTGTCTATAGATCTAGTGGTGTTTCATTTTGATCACAGAAATATGTGGCTCTCTCTCTCTCTCTGCATCTATAGATATAGAGATCAATATATATCCATCTTAAAAAAAGTAACCCCAAATCCACATTTTTTCCATGATCAAAATGAAACTCCACTATATGTATATGCACGTACAAAAGCCAACTTGCTAAATAGGTACTTTGCATCGGTCTTTCACGAGTCCCATGAGACACCCCAACCCATTACGAGACAGGGAGGCCCGGGTGAGGGAGATTCCTTACCCTCCATCAATGCTGACCTCATGAAGGAACACCTTGAGAGGCTGGACACCTTCAAGTCAGCTGGCCCTGACAGTTTATACCCCAGGGTACTCAAGGAGCTGGCTAGCATCCTAGCTCAGCCCGTGGCACGGATCTTCGAGAACTCCTGGTGCTCTGAAGTGCCTGATGATTGGAAGAAGGCCAATGTGGTGCCTATCTTCAAGAAAGGGTGGAAAGTGGATCCGGCAAACTATGGGCCCATCAGCCTGACCTCTATCTTGGGGAAGGTCTTAGAAAAGATTATCAAAGAGGCCATTCTTAGCAGACTGGCTGATGGCAACACGGGTTGGTTGCGGGTAGGTCTTGTTTGCCCAATCTCATTTCCTTTTACGACCAGGTGACCTATCACCTGGACAAGGGAGAAGACTGATGTCATATATCTTGACTTTAAAAAAGCCTTTGATCTGGTATCCCATGATCACCTCTTAGCAAAACTGGCCAACTGTGGCCTCAGATCCACCATGATCCGCTGGCTGGGGAATTGGCTCTGTGGTTGGACCTTGAGGGTGGTGGTTGACGGAAGTCAATCGTCATGGTGCCCTGTGACCAGCTGGGTCCCTTAAGGCTCTGTCCTTGGGCCTATACTATTCAATATCTTCATTAATGATATGGACATTGGTATCAGAAGTGGACTGGCTAAGTTTGCCGACAACACCAAACTCTGGAGTAAAGCATCCACACCTGAGGACAGGAGGGTGATCCAGGCTGACCTTGACAGGCTCAGGAAATGGGCAGATAAGAACTTGATGGTGTTTAACACCAAAAAATGCAAGGTTCTCCACCTTGGGAAGAAAAGCCTGCAGCATGCTTATAGGCTCGGCAGTGCTACGCTGGCTAGCACTACGGACAAATGGGACTTGGGGGTCGTGATTGACCACAAGATGAATATGAGCCATCAATGTGATGCTGCGACTAGTAAAGTGAGCAAAACGCTGGCTTGCATCCACAGATGCTTCTCAAGCAAATCCCAGGACGTCATTCTCCCCTTGTACTCAGCTTTGGTGAGGGTGCAGCTGGAGTACTGCATCCAGTTTTAGGCTCCACAATTAAAAAATGATGTGGAGAAGCTTGAGAGGGTGCAGAGGAGAGTCATGCGCATGATCAGAGGTCAGGAAAACAGACCTTACGATGAGAGGCTGAGAGCTATGGGACTCTTCAGCCTGGAAAAGCGCAGGCTCGGAGGTGATCTGGTGGCCCCTAAGTTTATCAGGGGTGCTCACTAGGATCTGGGGGAACGTTTGTTCACCAGAGTGCCCCGAGTCATGACGAGGTCGAAGGGTCACAAACTCCTCCATGACCATTTCAGGCTGGACATAAGAAAGAACTGAGCCTCCAAGGCCTGGAACAGCCTGCCACCGGAGGTGGTTCAAACACCTACCTTGAACGCCTTCAAGAGACATTTGGATGCTTTTCTTGCTGGGATCCTATGACCCCAGCTGACTTCCTGCCCTTGGGGCAGGGGGGGGGGGTCACTGATCTTTTTTCTGAGGTCCCTTCCAGCCCTAATGTCTAGGAATCTATGTATCTATACACTAGTGGCGGTTCATTTTGATCATGGAAAAATGTAGAGTTTGGCTTACCTTTTTTAACCCCAAATTAGGGATTTCTATTTATTTTTTTGTTATCAGAGGCTCCTGGATATTCCTACTGCCTGAAGAAGGGTGCTAACGCCTCGAAGCTGGCAGAAGAACTCCCCCCCCCAAGTTAGTCGGTCTGATACAAGCGCTCCCATCTCCGCGGAGACCCTCGCCCAGCGGGGCTGACTGGGACGAGGGAGAGGGGCTCTGCTCCCAGCTAGTGGCGCCCATCCCACCCCTGGGGCTGGCCCGAGGCCACGGGAGGCGCGGAGCAGCGCCGCCCCGAGGAGCAGGGGCCGCTCCTTTGTCTCGTCCCCCGCCCCCGGCGCCGCGCCGGACGCTGCCCGCGGCTGCCTTTCCCGGGGCTGCGGCGGGGGTCCCGCCGCGCAGGAGCCCGAGCCCGGAGCAGCCGCCGCCTCATTAGCAGCGTCCCGCGGCCGCAGAGCGGCTGCAGCTGGGAAGATGGCGAGTCGCCCCTGCCTCCTGCTCCTGCTCGGCGCCTTGGGGGCTCTTAGCTGTAAGTGGCGTGCTTCCCTCCCTCCCGGGGGCCTTGCTGGGACCCCTCCAGCCGTGCACGGGCCGGGAGAGCCGGGTGGGGGGGGTCCCGCTCTTCGCCTCCCTCCGCCGCTCGGGCAGGGAGCGCGGGACGGCCGGTGCGGCGGCGGGGTCCCTGCCGCCCCCTCACGCCTCGCAGCCGCAGGGTCCTGGAGAGGGAGGGGTAACAAATGCTGCTTGCTTGCTTGTTTTCACGCTCTCGTTTTCGTTTTCATGTTTCATGGCACTTCTGCCTCCAGGCAGCAGCTGCTCCAGAGCCCTAGGGGAAAAGGAGAGTGGGAAGGGACCTGTGCAGGTCATTTAGTGCAGCCCCCTGCTCCAAGCAGGACCAGCCCCAACTAAGTCATTCCAGACAAAGCTTTGTCATAGCAGGCCTCCAAGGATGGAGAGTCTGCCACCTCTCTGGGCATGGGGGACTGGTGCTGCCTTAGTCAGGGGGGCACATGATATCCCCCCACCCCCCCAATGTTGCCTGGGTCTCCCCTGGCTGATTGCACGACTCCCCTGCAAGTCCCCACTCCCCAGCTGGCACTTGCAGGGGGGCACTGGCGCTCCCACCTGCACCCCTGCCCATCGCTTGAGTGGGGAGTGTAGCCTGACAGGGGGTGCACGCATCACCGCGGTCTCTGGGGAGCCGGTTCCCATGTTTCACTACATTCCTAGGGAGAAAGTTTTTCCTAATATCCAACCTCAACTTCCCTTGCTGCAGCTTGAGACCGTTACTCCTTGTTTTATAGATGATCTTGTAAGGTCCCTTCCCAGCCCCAGCATCAGGTTCAGTCCCCCTGCACTTAGGCAGGAAAGACTGCTGGGGTCAGATGACCCTAGCAAGGCGAGTGGAAAGATGCTTTTTGAAGATTGCGGGGGTGGGTGACTGTGCCACCTCTGTCATCTGCTACCACTGAAAAGTCTCTCTTTTCCAGTGCTTTACTGCCCTGCTCCTGAGAGCATTTTTCTCTAACTTAAACTCCCTCTTCAAAATCATTCGATTCCTAGAACATGAAGGTTGGAACGGACATCAGCAGGTTATCTAGTGCAGTCGTTCTCAACCTTTTTTGTATTGGGACCCATGTGTAAACATCGATGGACAGTCCTGACCCAATGCTGCTCGCTCCTGAGCCACTGCCCCTGTTCCAGGCCCCAGCCCTGCAGTGTGTGGGGCAGGGGGTGAGTGTATGCGAGGCATGGAGAGCCCCAAGCAGCCCCTTAGAGGCTAGGACTCCGCCAGCCTGCAAGAGGAAAGCCATGGTTTCCCACATTTTTTTCTCCTTTAAAGGAGAATCCATTTTTTAAGTTGGTTGATCCATTTTTAAAGTTTGTTCATGACTCTTTCATATATTCTTGCAACCTGCTTTTGGGTTGCAACCCATGGGTTGAGAAACACTGATGTAGTCCAACACTGTTCAAAGCAGGACCATCCTTAACTAGATCATCCCAGCTGAGGCTTTGTTTAGCCAGGCCTTAAAAATCTCTGTGGTTCTCTTGCCATTGGGAGGGGGGGGTGTCTCACCCTAACAGGGCTCACATTGCTTTTGAAAGGATCTCAAGGCACCCCTGGGTGCTGTAGCAACCCGGAGGAACATACTGGTGACACTGGAAGACATCCAGCAGAGCAATTAGAAACTCAAGCAGCTTTTTCCCCATGAAACCAACCTGCTTAGTTGTCCCCTAGGTTCTTGTTGCTGCTGCCATCCCGGTGGAAGCTGAGTGGCGCTTGGTGTAATCAGCAGTATAATGCAAATGTTGCCTTTCTTAATACCGAGCTGATTTCTGCATTCCTTTAATCCCCATAGCTGCTTATAGTCCTAGGTAGCTTTAGTACAGCTTCAGGTCAGACCCCAGAGTCTGAAACTATTCTTCTCCTTGACTCCAGCAGCCGAAGCCAAAATATGTACCCAGCATAGAAAGAAGAACAAACGATAGCTTCAGCACAACTGCGGGGAGCATATAGTGAAGCTATTGTTTGCTCTTTCTTTGTTCAATACATATTTTAGCTTTTAGATGCCGGCAGTCAAGGAGAACAATAGCTTGGGTCTCTTGGGACCTGATCTGATGTTCAACTACGGTTGTTGGAGCTCCACACTCATATGCAGCCTGTTAAGCAGGCTTGTGGTTAACCATGATAGTGCTTTTACCCAGTAATGCAGCTTTTCCGAATATTATTTTTTCCTAGAAATTAACAGGTGGGAGCCAAATATTTTTGCATTTCTGTGAAGTGGTTTGAATGCATTATGCCAATAGAAAAACAAAACTGGATCTTGCAAGTTCAGAAACCAGCACAGGTGTTTTTGTTACTTTTGAATCATTTTCTCAGCTCACTAAAAAAGAACAAGAAAGGGCATAATAAAATGAATCTGAAAAAGCTTGCCTGATCTAGAGGGCAGGCTGAAAGTAAGTGTGAGATACCAGAAGATATGAAAACACAGCTGTAGATAAACGGTAGATTAAAATGCAGCAAAATATGTCAGGCATCTGATAAGACAGTATCATGTGTAGAACTTATTTTACTGCATGCCCAAGATATCGTATCAGGCATCCTGGTGCCTCCTTAAATGTTCTCACTTTAGCAAGGAGATTTAATATCTGTTTCTTATTATATAAACAGTCTTGGGATGTTTGGGATGTTTGTAGCAGAATCTTGCTAATTTAACATGGCCAGCTATGGTTATACCTTCTGAGGTATATCCTTATATATCAATAGTAGTCTCTGAGGTTTCCATCTACATGGTTGTCCCTGTCCTGTCTGAACATGGAAGGAAATGAAGTCTTCGGTTTCCTTTAGTGGTGGGGTTGGGTCAGAGATGAAAAAGATGGCCACGGTCGTACACAGTATTGGTTCTTCCCTTTTCTCATTCTCCTAATACTTCTGTCGGTAAGACTTATACACCTAATAAATCAGTCTTTCTATATTTGTGGTCAAGTATGGGGTTTGGTGGTCAGTTTCTTTTGGTGGGGGCCTACCCTTAATTTAACTTCCTGCCTTTCTAGTTTTTGGAAAGAGGTTTAAAAGAACATCCATGTTCTTTTAAACTGTGATACACAGTCACAGTTTTCCCTCCATCTTAATGCGCCTTTTTTTTTTTTCTTCAAATCTCCCTTTTGGATGGGTGGGAGTAGAGAACTGACTGAAGTTGCAGGGATGTGGCAAACCTTACCCTATGTATACTGATGATGCCAGAGTAAACTCCTTAAGAGTTGGTATTCTTCAGGTGGTGTGATAGTACCCCAGAGTCCTCATAGGGCTCCTGAGTTCTCCAGGTAGCAGATACAGATCTACAGGAATGAGCGTAATCATCCTACTAGTATTGTTAGTGGACTGGTGGACAAGCACTACTGAATGTGCAAGTGCACCAGATCTCTTTATAAAGCATCCCAAAATCATTAATCTGACTTTCCTCATGCAGGTGTATCTGAGGAGTAACTTCACTGAAGTAAATGAAATTACATTTTTCTGAATCTGATTCTCCTTTCATTTTCACCAGATACTCTGGCCACATAAGGATCATAAAAGACAGTAAAGAATATGTTCAGTAAATTTTCCAAGTTGCAATTGAAACTCGGAGAGCTAGTCTGATAGAATCATAGAAAAACACTTTTAATTCAGAACTGAATAATCTCAGAACGCGTACTTCTAGTTCTTGAAAATAGTCTTATTTGCACTCGGGCGTTACCAGTGCCTTTTTACCAAATATGGAGTGACTATGTCAAAACACCTTGCAGATAAAATGTGATGGAAAAAAAAAAAACTATCTGTGAAGTGAGATCATTTTATTTGCTCAACTTCTATAGTCCAGAGAAATGAGAGCACCTTTCAGGTTTTGAGCAACCTTCATGAAGTCTGGGGAAGAGGTCATTGCAATCTAAGCCAAGTGTCAGGAGTCAGGGAACCAGGCTGGCTAATTAACTTCCAGCTGGCCTTGTTTGAGTGGGCATGACTGCCTGTGGCCCAGTTACTTCCATGTAAACCCAATTGCCTGCATGAGCATGGTTGTCTGCTTACAAGCAGCAGCTCTTGCACTACCTAGCAGGCTACTCAACAGAGCAGAAGCTTCTTTGTTTAATTTTGGGCTTCTGACTTATCATTTCTGATAGCTTGGATCCCTGCTTCGTTACTGCTGACACCTTGCTCCAGTCTGGACCCCTGCTTCTGACCCCTGACTTTGTCTATTCCTGACCCCCTGGCTTGTGGCTCTTTGGGGTTAAGCCCTGACTGTTCATGCCTCTGTTGTTCTAACTTGTACTAGGGGTCAAGTAAGTTTTAATGAACTTAGAAGGGAGTTGCGAGTCACATTTGAGGTGGTGAGCAGAGTTGAGACTTCCAAGGCTGAACCTGCAGAGAGGAGCAGCCAAAGTGAAGGACCTCTAGCAAGGGCTTCCCTACCCTGCCAGTACAGTTGTAATCACTTTATTTAGGAAAGATGGCACATCTCCTAAGGGCAAGGGATGGACCTAGCCAGAGTTTAACCCTTTGAAAACAATCTGGAGGTATAATGGAGTATGCTGACTATGCCACATTAGCCACTAACAACCATAAAAGGATACCTGTTTTTGCTATAGGGGGAAGTAATTGTTTTTTGGTGGGGGTGATTAGGATTTTTTTTTGGTAATTTGTTTTGTTTCTGTTTTTTAACGCTGAAATATAATTATGCCACAATTATGGCCACAATTTTTAGAAGCTTTCTTTCAGTATACCAGTATAGTTTCTTACTCTTCCTGTATTAGGGTTGCCAACTCTCCCATGTTGCCGATTCTGACAGACTCCCAGTCATTGATCTTTCAGTGACTGTTGAAAGCAATCCGGGAGATTTTAATAGGCTATTTTAAGAAAATACATTCAATTAATGACACTATGTCATGTTGAGGAAAAAAATCTCCTGGAATAGCTTCAGTCAGAGTTGGCAACCCTGTCCTGTATGGAAACACAGGACATGGCACACGTTCTGTGACGTGGCTTGGATGATGCAGCATAAAGGAAAAAAGGTGTGAGCAATTTCTATATACTGGAACAACCTGAACAGGAACTTTTCGTTGTAAGTTCTGAGGAAAGCTATTTTCAGTATGTATTCATGTCCTGTCATTTAAAGTTAAATCATCCTAAAAGGGATATTCCATGCACAAAGGGAAAATTTAAAGATAAATGCTCAACTACGACTTCTGCTGTTTCCTTATTTTTCTCAGCTGTTGTAATAATACTTGCTTTTTTTCCTCTTTTCTGGACTTTGTTTTCTGCCAGACTTTCAACTTAATATAACCAGAATTATCCCACGTATAGAATAATTATTTTTTAAATCTTACAAATATGATGTGCTTATGTGTGGCTTCTTCTGAGGATCTTACCTGGAATTTAGGTTCTTGTTAAGTGCCTGTAACGAGCAACTAGAGATGTAGAGATTGGTCCAGGTCACTTTTTGTTGGTTAGCTGCTCGTTGTTAGGGAGTTCCCCCAGAATCTGTTCCCTGAGAAAATAGCCATGGTGATGGCATGTTCCCTATGGTAGGGTGTTCCATCTAATGGGAGGTACCCCATGAACTGGAGAGGCACCTCAATGTTACATCTTATTGCTATGAAAACATACCTAATACCATGGCCTCAAAAGGAGAGAGAGAGAGAGATACCATTTTTAAAAAGGACAAGGATTCCTTTTCATAACTTGTTTAAAAACTACAAGTTTATAGAAATATACCAGTGTACCTGCTCCTAAAGATATAAGTTAGCAGGAAGGATGGAATCAAACTCAGGACAGTTTGTAATAATGTAGCTTCAGTTTTCCTTGTAAGAGAATCGGTCTTAAAATTCTTCAGCCCACAGATCAACTATTAGTGTCTGACTAACCTGCAGAAAGACTGAGAGTTTGATGGAATGAGAAGGCAGAGTAAATGTATAAACATGCCAACTGTAACGTAACAACTTTTTCATCTCTTTTATTGACACCGGAATACACGATGGGGGGAGGGGAGGAACAGAGTCCATCCATCCACTTAAGAGATTCCATCTCTCAAATCCATTTAAGGATCCTTTTTAAGGAGCACCTATTTTTGAACAAGAATGAGGGAGGCTTGCTTTGGCCTCATTATCTAACAAAAACGGAGATGAGTCCAGTTCATTTAAACGCATAGGTTCATTTAAACATGTTGCAGGGGTTTCAGTTGTAGCCGTGTTGGTCTAAGGATATAGGCAGACAAGGTTCCTTGGGTGAATTTGATATCTTTTATTAGACCAACCCAAATGGTTGGAGAATAGTTATTAAGCAAGCTTTCGGGTTCAAAAACCCTTCGTCAGGCTCAGGAAGCTGCAGCAGTTGGTGTGTGCTCTTCTTGGATGGAATGAAAAGTAAACAAGCCAGGGGCTGGGCTGGGCTGGGGAGTCAGTTGCCAGACCGTGCCATGACAAGAAATGCAAAACCTGCCCCCACATCTCCACCACCCCCACTATTACTACACCCCACAACAGAGCCATCAGCATCCCAGGATCTTACAGCTGCACCTCCAGGAATGTAGTATACCTCATCCAATGCACCAAATGCCCTGATGGAAGATATGTAGGAGAGACCAGACAACAACTGCGCACCAGAATGAACGCACACCGGAAATCCATCAAAGACAGAAACAACCAGTTACCGGTGGGGCCACATTTCTCACAGGAGGGCCACTCTCTCTCCAATCTCTCAGTCCTGATCCTCAAGGGAAATTTACACAACACATCCCAGAGACGAGCCTATGAGCTCCATTTCATCAACCTGCTGGATACTAGAGATCAGGGACTAAACATAGACATTGGATTTTTAATACATTATAATCTGCCTGGCAACTGACTCCCCAGCCCAGCCCAGCCCCTGGCTTGTTTACTTTTCATTCCATCCAAGAAGAGCACACACCAACTGCTGCAGCTTCCTGAGCCTGACGAAGGGTTTTTGAACCCGAAAGCTTGCTTAATAACTATTCTCCAACCATTTGGGTTGGTCTAATAAAAGATATCAAATTCACCCAAGGAACCTTGTCTGCCTAGGTTCATTTAAACGCATATTCAGAATGACAGCAGTTCACACAATGATGAATTTGTTTTTTAATGAATGAATTCAACCATCATTTTTGTCATGGAAGACTATCTCTAGTTATATATTAGAGTTGTCTGGAATAGCTCATCAAAATTTACTCTGGAAAACAACTGTAGCAACAGAATTCTTCTTGCTGAGACTCCTTGTATTCCACATGATCTACTTTAACTATTGGAAGTATAAGGATGTATTCCTTCCTGGCAGTTCACAGAACCAATGTAGGTTTGGGATAGCTGAGTTGAAATTTCATGTTTTGCTGTGTTATTTTTCCAGCAGCTATCTGGAGTATTAAACCCCCCCCATTAATACCATCTCATATTTGTGCATGATCTTTGTACTTCTTCCACTTCTGTCCTACTTAAGAGACTCAGGCTGGAAGAGACTTCATCTAGTCCAGCCCCTTTCTCAAGGCAGGATCAGTCACAACTAAACCTTCTGTCAAGTGTCTGCCTAGCCTGCTTTTGAAAATTTCCAGGATTGGAGATTCTACCGTTTCTCTAGGGAGCTTGTTCCAATGCCTGACCACCCAGTCTCCAACCAGTATTTCTTCTGCTGCAATTTGAGGCCTTTCAGTCTGCCTCCATCGTTTGTAATGCCCTTCAGGTATTTGAAGACTGTTAATAACCGCACCCCCACCACACACTTGGTTTTCTTTTCTTCAGGCTAGATACCCCTAGCTCTTTCAGCCTTAACTTGTAACTTATGTTTTCCAGGCCTCTAATCATTTGTGTTGCTCTCTAGTGGACTCTCTTTCTGCCACCCCCAATCTGTCCACATCTTTCTTGAAGTGTGGGGCTCAAAATTGGATGCAGTACTCCAGGTGAGGGTCAGCAGTACCAAATAGAGCAGAAGAATCACTTCCCTTGATTTTTGTGGTGACGTTCCTAATAATTCAAGCTAGTATGCTGTTGGCTTTTTTGTCCTTTTGGCTTGTACTTAGTTGATGGTCCACTGTAACCCCCAGGTCCCCTGCAGTACCACAGTGTAGCCAATAGTTCCCCAGTCTGTATTTGTGCGTGTAATTATTCCATTCCAAGTGCAGGACTTTGCACTTGTCCTTGTTGAATCTCATCTGATTTGGTTTGAACGATTTCTCTAGTTTTCTCCGGCTCCTCCCAACTTGGTGTTACCCACAGATTTGCTAAGTGTGCACTCAATCTTATTGTCCAAATTGTTAATGAAGATGTTAAACAATATCTGTCCCAGGACAGCCCCCTTGGGGGTCCCACTTGATACTTTCTCCCATCTAGACATTGAGCAATTGATGATCCAAACAGTGTATTCACCTTACTGTATTTACGTCTAGTCTGTCTTTTTATTTTTTAGCTTGTTAAAAAGAAATGTTGTGGGAGACAGCGTCAAAAGCCTTCCTGAAGTCAAGATATACCACATCCACTGTTCTTCCCATATCCAGAAAGCCTATCACCTTATCATAGAAGGAAATCAAGTTACAACTGGTGAATCCATGCTGGCTATTCCTGATCACCTTGTTCTTTTTCCAAGTGCTTCGTAGTAGGTTCCTTGAGGACCTACTTCATGATCTCTCTAGGTATTGAGGCCAGGCTGACTGGTCTGTAATTCCCCAGGTCATCCTTCCCTTTCTTAAAGATGGGCACTTCATTTGTCCTTTTCCAGTCATCCGATACCACACCTGAACTCCACAAGTTCTCAAAGAGAATAACCAGTGGCTCTGAAATTACCTCCACCAATTCCTTCACTTCCCTAGGGCAAGGCTAGGCAGCCCCTGGCATGCATGGCACAAGAAGGCATTTTATTTGGCACATGTGCCTCAGAGCAAATGGCAGGGGAGCTGTGAGGGGGCCCAATCATTGTTGTGGCAGTGTGGCCCCAGCCCCTTTCCTGCTGTCTGCCTCGAGGGGTGTGTGTGTGTGTGTGTACCTGCTGCCGGTAATGAGCCAAACCAGGGTTCCACAGACCTCACTGCTGCCTGCTGTGAGCAGCCTGGGCTCCATAGCAGATGGCAGGGTCCTGCCCAGAGCCCAAACCAGCTGTGGCAGGCAGCCAAGAGGCTGCAAGCAGCTTGCACCAGGGTCTGCAGAGCCCTGGCCTGGCTCACTGCTGGTAGCAGGTGTATGTGCACTTCAGAGCAAATGGCAGAGAAGGGGCTGGGGCTGTGCTGCCACAACAAGGATTGGGCCCTTTGTGCCTCCCCCACTGTCAGCCCCTGTTATGCCAATATCTCACAAGTTGAGGTTGCAGGTGTTTTTGGCACACAGCCCAAAAATATTGCCACCCCTTGCTATCCCACCTAGCCCTGCTGATTTGAAAGCAGCAAGTAATTCCTAACCTCTTCTGCCATTACTTTAAGCTATTCATCTCCTTCCCTATCTTTGCTGCCAGCTATGCTTACCATCTGTTAGCTGACCTTATTTGAGATGGCTGAAGTAAAAAAAAAAAAAAAAGGCATTAAATAATTTAGCCTTTTCTGTATTGTCCATAACTAGGTTACCTTTTGCATTCTGTATTGGTGCCTACATGAACAAGCAGAAAGGAGTAGTGGTCCAAGGGACAGATAAGATCTGGCAATCTGTTTGTAACATCTTGAAAATAGGCTGTAGGCAAACAGCACACCTCACAGGACAACAAATATATGGATGACAAATGAGTGCTTTTTCTCCAGAAAGGACACCAGCCTGCACTTGGTGCAGATTAAGTCATATTTGTCCTCTGGGAAGCGGACAAACATGGCACATCCCATGCAAGTAACAACTGCTGATCCAGTCTCCATTTGTGCTTTCTTGGTCCCTGGAAAACACCTGTGCTGTGAGAAGGAAAAACATACGCTCTAGGTGCCTTTTGTTTGCTTCTCCTCTGTTTACAAGGGGTGCCTTTTTATAAGGCCCGAGCCTTTGTGGTTTACACCTCAGGTAGGCAGACAAGGCCCACCTGAAACAAAGCACTACTCATAATTGCACCCCTGGCACACCGCAGTCAGCTAGTCTCACTGCAAGACAGGAACTAGGCTAGGGGTGTCAAAATCATCAGGCCCTGCACACTGGCCCTGCATACCATATCCTACATGCCACATCCAGCCCCATGTGCGGCATATAGATCAGTTTGAGACCCACAAGCAGCATCATGGTCCAGATGATAGGGATTCATGGGTGGGATCTCACCCATGGGCTGTATCTTTGTTGCCCATGCACTAGGCAAATACAAGTTGCTACAAATTCATACACCCTAGAAATTCAGGTATTCACCAAAAACTGTTGATTAAAGCAGCACCACTCTTTAAAAGAGGCTGCCATGTCTTCTGCTGACTAGCACTGGTAGAGAGCATTGTGCAGGGATCTCTATTGCATAAAGCTTGGTTTAGAAATCATGGTTTTATTAATCAAGCCAAATTAATAAATCCTTTCCCCAAACTCTGTCGATTGAACAACTAAAAGTCTTGGGAGAGACAAAAGAAGGGTATGCCAAATAACTGTTAGCTGGTTTGCTACTTTCTGATCAACGGTGAAGTTCATCTCTTTCTTTTTTTCAGTTTATACAATAGATAAAAGAGAAAATGGGCAGTTCAAAACAACAATGTTGTATGAGATGTAAGGTTTAATTACAATTGCTGATCCATTAGTGAGTTGCATATTAGGCCCTTGAAGATATTCCTACAATGTTTAATTGGAGGCCAATGGTCAAGATTTAAAGGAGGTGTGTCCTGTTTCTCTCTAAGCTAAGCTTCCAATGGCAGAAGCTTCTTTGATAAGATATTTATTGTAAGGTTCTGACCTTCTGCTGCAACAAATACAGGATCAAAAGGATGAGAAACCTACATTAGCTTCAAGATATCAGGAAGCTAATAGCTAAATAAGATGGGCAACTAACTACTTGAATGGAAAAGAGTGGCACTTAAAATTGCCAAGTTATCAGGCCTCTTTAGACTTGAACAGCAGTAGTTTATATCCATTGCTAAAGGTTGACCTACATATTGGAACAGACATGTATAGAAACTAGATGAATTATCACCTGTTGGAAAACAAACATATTCTTCTTAACCATATTCTTAACACTAGTCAATGACTACTTCGTTCACTGGTTATAAATGACTGGCAAGATAATAGAAGTAAACCAGAATATAATCCCTCCTGAAGCAGCACATATGAATATGCTTTCTTATTTCTTTAATTATGTTTCTACTCGCAGTGATGAGTCTAAGCCTTGAAGGACTGAAAGCAATGGTTACTCTACATCAGTTCTTAGGCTCAAGGCACCCCTGGTTAATCTGAAGGTGCCTCTTGGAAATGCCAGCTCTTACTTTTCACTCCTTTTTAGACCTTAGAAAAAGAATAAAACAATTCTCCTGTTGCAAAGAACTCAAAGTCCATAACAGGTCAAAATCTTTTTGACACTATGCATTCTCTGCATTTATTTGAAATCTCTGCAGTTATGGTATCTTGTGAATCATGTTCATACACCTAACAGTGTGAACATTACGTTGCATCTTTGAAAGGATTTCAGTGCACCTTGGTTGAGAATAAGTGCTTTACATTGACTGTGAGAAATTCTTGGAGGACGTGGAATATTCTTGAACACTGAGTAGAGCTGGTTAGAAAAATCTCAGTTGTTAGGGAACTTGAGCCAGTCTGCAGTCCCTATCAGTCATCTATTGTTGTCTTTTTTTATTTTCCTTTTATACATTTTTCCATCTTCCTGTGCCTTGCTCCTGCCTTCTTAATACATATGTAAACATAGATTCATAGATGTTAGGGTCGGAAGGGACCTCAATAGATCATCGAGTCCGACCCCCTGCATAAGCAGGAAAGAGTGCTGGGTCTAGATGACCCCAGCTCGCTACTCATCTAACCTCCTCTTGAAGACCCCCAGGGTAGGGGAGAGCACCACCTCCCTTGGGAGCCCGTTCCAGACCCTGGCCACTCTAACTATGAAGAAGTTCTTCCTAATGTCCAATCTAAATCTGCTCTCTGCTAGCTTGTGGCCATTATTTCTTGTAACCCCCGGGGGCGCCTTGGTGAATACTCACCAATTCCCTTCTGTGCCCCCGTGATGAACTTATAGGCAGCCACAAGGTCGCCTCTCAACCTTCTCTTGCGGAGGCTGAATAGATCCAGTTTCTCTAGTCTCTCCTCATAAGGCTTGGTCTGTAGGCCCTTAACCATACGAGTGGCCCTTCTCTGGACCCTCTCCAGGTTATCCGCATCCCTCTTGAAGTGCGGCGCCCAGAATTGCACGCAGTACTCCAACTGCGGTCTGACCAGCGCCCGATAGAGGGGAAGTATCACCTCCTTGGACCTATTCGTCATGCATCTGCTGATGCACGATAAAGTGCCATTGGCTTTTTTGATGGCTTCGTCACACTGCCGACTCATGTTCATCTTGGAGTCCACTAGGACTCCAAGATCCCTTTCCACTTCCGTGCCACCCAGCAGGTCATTCCCTAGGCTGTAGGTGTGCTGGACATTTTTCCTCCCTAGGTGCAGCACTTTGCATTTCTCCTTGTTGAACTGCATTCTGTTGTTTTCTGCCCACTTGTCCAACCTGTCCAGATCTGCTTGCAGCTGTTCCCTGCCCTCCGGCATGTCCACATCTCCCCATAGCTTTGTGTCATCTGCAAACTTGGACAGAGTACATTTCACTCCCTCGTCCAAGTCACTGATGAAGACATTAAAGAGTATCGGTCCAAGGACCGAACCCTGTGGGACCCCACTTCCCACACCCTTCCAGGTCGAAACCGACCCATCCACCACGACTCTCTGGGTGG
>NW_005842844.1:626599-640968 GCF_000455745.1 Alligator sinensis
TGCTGGTTTCCCCTCAGCATAATTTGTCTTGCTGGGCTCTCACAAATGTGAGCCTTGATAATTTTTTCAAAGACTTTGCCAAGGATGGAGGTGAGACTGACTGGCCTATAGTTGCCTGGGTCCTCCTTCCTCCCCTTTTTGAAAATGGGGACCACGTTGGCCCTTTTCCAGTCCTCCGGGACTTGGCCCGTGCGCCACGAGCTTTCAAATATTCCCGCCAGTGGCTCTGCAATGATGTCGGCCAGTGCCTTCAGCACCCTCGGATGGAGCTCATCCGGGCCTGCCGACTTAAAGGCATCCAGTTCTTCCAAATGACTCTGCACCATCTCAGGGTCTACGCATGGTAGTCTGGCGCCTTGCTGCTGCCTCTCTACAACCCCAGTGAGAGACTTGTCGTGCCCCTCGCTTAGGAACACTGAGGCAAAGAACTCGTTGAGGAGTTCAGCCTTGTCCCCTCTGTCCGTCACCAATTGTTTCTGCCCATTTAGCAGGGGTCCTATTCCTCCCTGGGCCTTCCTTTTACTCCCTATATATCTAAAAAACATTGCCTAGTATAATGGGGTGCTAATTCCCTAACTGAGGTCTCTGAATGCTACTGCAACCCAAATGAATAACAACAGTGAGTCATCTAAAACTGGCAGTTCAGAAAGGAATGGGTTTTTAACAAATGGCTATTACAAAAGTAATGCACATTATGGTCTGGACTAAAGGATAAGGTAATCTTCCAAGCTCTGATTTAAAGTAAATTATTGAACCTTTAGTATGGGAAATGGTAGATTTCATGAGGTGCCAAGCAAACTTTAAGTTGGCAATCCCAAAACAATTTTGTGGTTTTAATTCTCCCTTCAACACTTTCTCTTTGCTGATTCTGCAAGAACTAGCAAAACAAGAAATGGATCAGTCGGGCCCCACCCCTGAAATCCAGCAAGTGCATGTGGACTCCCATGTCTTGGTAGAGCTCTGTCAAAGTCCCATAGCAAGCTGTCCACATAGAGCTGGCTGCAAAATTGGAAATTATTGGGGTCTGGTCTGCACACAGACTTGCGCTAATTTAGGATGTTGTTGCACAGTAACTTGGATATGTGTTTATGGCCCTTTAACCAGGAGTATCTACGTATTAGGGCAGGAAAATGCATGGAAAGGGCCCTCTAAGCAAATCAGAGATAATCTTTTTCCATCAAGGTTTATCGCTAACTGGCTTTGGGCAGTTTGTGCTGCAGTCATGTGGCTGCTCCAGGGGCCCAAAACCAGTTGGGAGTGGTCATCCAGCATCCAAGGAGGCACCACTCCCAGCCACTCTCTTTGCTTACACAAGTTACTTTTTTTGCGCAATCAGGCCCCTGAAAGCGCTCTATAGCCATGACTTAACATGCTGCAGAGTGCTTTTAAAATGGCTGATCACTTAAATTAACCCTGGTCAGAAGAGGTATTACATTAAGGAACTGTAAAGCAGAGCACTTCAGTGCACTTGCGTTCCCTTCAGGGTTAATTTTTCGTATTGTGGCAGGGCTGTCAGTAGGGGAGGGGAGGAGATTGGCCCTACAGAGTTGCGCTAGAGCTGAGAGGGGGGGCAGGATGGAACTGAGACCCCTTGCCTTGCAGGCCACCCCCAGCTACCCCAGCTAGGGTACTGGGGAGCTGGGCTGGTCCCATGAGGCAAGGGGGCTCCATTCCATGCCCCCAGTCCCCAGCTCTGGCCATTCAAAGCAACCAGCAGCTCCATGCTGCTGCTCCCTCATCCCTCTCCCTTTTTCACTGACAGCTGTGGAGCTGGAGAGGAAGGCGGGGCTGGGGAGAAAGGTAGTGAGCACCCCGCACCTGGTGGCCAGGGCCTGTGCAGGCAGGCTCCAACCTTCCCCCCTGCTTCCCCGCAACATTGTTGGGTTGTGGGGGAACTCTTAACTCATGGTGCTTTATGTAAAGCACCATGAGTTAAAACGGGGCCCTAACATCTGTAAGCACCCTCTGTCTTCCCCACAATGACAGCAGGGCACCTGAGGGAGCACCTAAAGGTAAGATTTCCCCCTTCCTTTCTGCTTCCCTTCCAAGCTGTCCCCAGGCCCTTATGGCTTACCCACACCCTCTGTGTCCCCTGGCTTACTTGTGACTTTCAGAGCTGTCCTTGTGGGAGCAAGCAAGGAAGGGGAACCCACTTGCCCAGCTGCTGTCACTGGGGTGCTACTCTTCTGACTGAGCCCAGCCCAGAGAGCAGTAGCAGTGGTGGGTGGATTCCCCTTTCCTGTTTGCTGCCCTGGGATAGTACTGTCAGCCACAGGTAAGCCAGGAGCTGCAGTGGGGAGTGGTAAGCAGGCTTTTGAGGGGCAAGTGGTGAATGACAGGCCTGATCCAGGCTGGCAGGGAATGAATGGTACCTCCTTCCCCTGGCAGCCTGGGATAGCTGTGGCATTCCAGATCCCCACTCATTGCCCTCCTGGCAGCTCCCAGCTCACCTGAGTGGCTGGCGCTGCCTCTGGGGAGCAAGCAGGGAAGCAAAACTTCCCAGATGCTGCTACCAACCTCTGAGCTGGACTCAGCCCAATGACAGTGGTGGCAGCCAAGTTGGAGCAGTGAAGGTAAGCCAGGGGATGTGGAGGAGGAGCCCTGAGGGATGAGGGGCAGATGGGAAGCCCTGGGGATGGGGGGACAGCCTCTGCTAACCCGAGGTAGAGGGCAGCAGGGACCCAAACAGCAGATGGGTTGGCAGGCCTGAGGGGACCCTGCCAGCTCCTGGCTGCCCACAGTCGGGGCCACCTGCCCTGCCTCTGAGAGCAGGTGAGCCAGCCAGACCCAGTGCCTGCTTAAAGCACATGCTAATTTTAACATCAACTAAAATTACCATGAGCTAATTGTGAGGGATAACTACACCTGTAGTTAAACCTGTGTAACTCCTTGTATGGGCACACATTTTTCACCTAAGACTAGTTTGTTCTAGTTCAGGCAAACCTGTTCCCAGTCACCTTAAAAAAATCGGGCCACTCTTCGGTGGATATAGGTGTGTCCCTTTAGGCTTTTACACTGGGTTAACTTCTTATGTTTTGAATAATATAGTTAAACTTGAGCAGCTGCGCATGTTGACAGTTCCTGACTGTGGAGGGAAATTGGTAATATACACAATGCTGTCGAAGGCTTTCAGGAGCAAAGGAAAAGTAGTTTCTTTCTCCACACAAATCATTTACCTACCAGTGTTAAAGACTCTTGGGAGTAGTACAAATGAGATTCAGATAGGAGTCTTGTTTAAATTAACAATCTCCCTTTTACATGAATACTTTTTAAAGAGCAGATTGCTGTTATCCAGCAGTTGTACTATTCTGTTCCCCTCCTGGTTGTTTAAATGGCAGTTTTGATACTTACGTGCCCAGAGGAATTCTACTCTTGGGAGTGTACCCCCATGCATGTGGATGACTATGAATGTGTGCAGTCCAGGTATGTGTGGTGGCAACCAAATGAGAGAAACAAACACTTTTACCCCCCCGTAAGTGAGTGGCTTGGGCCACAGAAAAATGATGAAGGTATGCTTTGACACTAAAAAAAGTGAGAACCGCTGGGATAGAGCCTAAATCCTTTGCTTAAAGAAAGATGTAATTGGTATCACTTTTTAACAGTACATCTCAGAAGTGGTATCATTTCCTCTGGCTTGGGAATGGAATATGTTGTGCTTTGAAGAAAAAAAGTAAACCTTTTGGGTGTAAGAGTGAAATGTGGCACCAATTTTAATCCAGAGAAAGTGTGTCCCACGTATCAACATTTTGGAAAACATTACTTTAAACTGCTTATAAATGTTACCTTGGCATTAACTGTGACCCATAAAGTAATCTGTGTACAGCACTCTTGATCAACTGCTTCCTTGCAGTATAAAACTTGTCCTCATGAAGGGAGTTGATCTCAAATCACAAAACGAATGGCAAAAGTAATTTTTTGGATGTTTTTATTTTTAGGGTGTGTTAAACGACTGTTTTACAAATGTGAGTTGTCTTTCTCCCTTCACAGCCAAATAGTTTATTTGGCTCCTTATTCCTTGTCTCACCATACTAATCTCTCTCCAGCTACTTTGTCTTTCGGCATTTAAAAAAAAATCTCAGCCTTTTCTTTTTTTGTCTCTGTGGGAGCGGGAAAGCTGTTCTCTCATTTTGTTACTGCTTTCTGAGTTTGAATGTCTGTAGACGAGACCTCAAAACTCAGTTCTGTGAAACTGGGCCAGTTAATGAGTCATGATGAATGTTCGTCTACTTGTTGAGCTCTTTCCTCTTTTCAAGTAGAGCAGCAAAGAGTTGCTTGGTAACTAGTGTTTCCCAAATGTTTTAAATGCTTCATCTTTAGCAACATGTGTTTTTGCTCAAAAGCTGAGAGGTAAAGATCACACTGTTTAATATTACAACATGACAGAAATACAAAGCAAACTACTGTGCTATTTTTATTCTTGTTTGTCTTGCACTATTGTCCTCTGTAGTTCAGAACAGGAATATGTACTGATCAAAATCATCATATGATATTTCTCTTCTGTCTGTACCTAACGTTAAAAAAAATGGCTTTATAAAAGGGACATGTGGTACATGTTGAAATAACAATGACGCAGGATATAACTTTTAATTAAGCTCTTCCACTTCTCCTTAATTTTGACTGCCAAAACATTTTGTGTTCTTGAATATTCTTGATTCTTATCAAAGTTACACATTAAGTTCAAAGTTAAGTTACACACACTTTGAACAAAATTAAGATAAGATCAACCAAATGTCTTCAGTACAGCCTAACTTATGCTTAATACCAGAGAGGACAGATTCTCTGCTGGTGTAGCTTGGCACAGCTCTGTTAAACTAATAGGGATCTGTATTGGTCTGTATCAGTTGAGAACTTGGCCTAAAATGTTAATTCTAAAAAAATTACATATAAACAGTATTTGACTAGCTCCACTGTGCCAGTTTAACCTATGTAGGATGCAGTCTTAAAATGCGTGTTTGGATTGTATTGGAAGTTAGAGGTTTAGAAATAAACTACTGAATTATAGAGAACTGTCAACACAAAAACTTCTATATTTCCAAAGCATTAGTCATAGACATTAAGGCTGGAAGGGACCTCACAAGACCATCAGGTCCAGCTCCTGCCCAAGGGGCAGGAAGTCCGCTGGGGTCAGATCAACCCAGCAAGATAAGCAGGGCCCAGAGTTATTTCATTTAAGATCTATGTTGCCGTTGATACGTATGAAACACTTCCATTGATTCAGTAAGGGTGTCTCATAGATTGACATCTCAGTACTTCCTCGCTCAATGGGAATTGAGCAGGTAAATGTCAGTATGAAGCTTTGCAAACTTATCCCACAGATTATCCCAGAATTACTCTCTGAGCATTATATTAGCATAAAACAGATCAATCATTTGAAATTATTTTTCCCCTAAAGAAATGTGTATATATATTTTTTCCCCCTAATTTAAAATATATATATTTCTTTAGTGGCAAGCTCAGCTGACTGTCAGGGATGCTGTGATTGATTCGAAATTGACCTTTAAATGGAATGTTTGGGTGAATAGGGTATATTTAGTAGCCTTTCAGCTAGTTAAAATTTGCTTGCTCTGTATAATCCTCTCAAGTCTGCTACCTTTTTGGCATTAGAAGCCAAAACACATTCTTCATTCACCCTCCACAGTCAAAATAATCAGTCTACACTGATCAAATATGGATTGGAAGGACTAGTTGTGAGGAAAAACTACCATAAAATCTGTCAGATGAGCTGGAATAGCTATTGAAGTGTCATTCCATGAGTGGAAGAAAGCAATAATGTGGGAGTCAACATAACATATCTTTATCCTAGAAACTTAATTCTTTCCCTTGAACAGTCTTTCTCAACCTAAGTGTTGTGGCACCTCTAGAGCAGGAGTAGCCAACCCCTGGAACAGGTGCCAGAGCGTGGCACATAAAGGCATTTTGCTTGGCATGCATGCCTCAGGGTGAATGGTGGGGAAGAGGCCGGGGCTGTGCTGCCACAGCAAGCATCGGGCCCCTTGTATCTCCCCTGCCGACCTTGCAAGTTGAGGTTGAAGGTGTTTTTGGCACTCTGCCCAAAGACGTTGCCAACTGCTGCTTTAGAGCCTTTCAGATGCCTTAGAAGCTGGAACTCTGATCCAGTAATGGCAGGCATATGGGAAGAGAAGTTGGGCAGGGGAAAGGCTTGGGGAGATTCCTGCACTTGTGCAGACCTCGATTAGCATCATGGACCTTTACAGTTACAGACTGTGCTTTCAGTCATCTTCCTGTAGAATTGGGTTTTTAAATGTGAAATCAATTATGTAAACTTTCATTAAATAACAACAGATATATAAGTAAAGTTTTGGTCTAGGGGACCATTTATGTTCATATTTATGGCCACTTGCACGAGATTGAGGAAATGTGTTGTTCTAAAACTCAAGTTTCTGACTTAGAATCTTGTCCCATATTCCTATGGGGCACGACATTTTCTAGAAGATTGGGGTGGGGTGGAGGGAGAATCAAAAACGACAGAACTTATTTTATAAAATCAGAGCGTGAAAAGTGTTTTTCAGCTTTGCATGTATTAGAGGGAGGAAAGGTTGGATCTTTTTGTACTTGAAACTTCAGATACAATTAATTTCTGAAACATCACAGTTGTCATCTGTTATCAGTAGATAATTACTTGCCTTATTGAATTAATAAAAATTGAAAAAACTAAAGTTTTTATACAAATATTGCAAAACTATAATGAAATGCTCCTGTGCCTTGATTGGAAATACAATCCTACTGCCTGCCTACCAGCTTGCCTTTGACTTGAACTGGGTCTATTCTGCTCACAGCCTTAAAGTTGCTGGCTGCAGCTCTAGAGCTGAATAGTTGTCATCTAGACTTTTAAATAAGTGGTCCAATGATTTTTTCCCCCCCAATTTTTCTTTCAAGTGTTCAGTTCTCGTTGGCTTCAGTAAGTTCTGCTATGTTATTGGCCCCTTTGAAAACTGGACTGCTTTTATTTAGGAACTTCTATATATGAATTTGGAAATCTGCTATTCAGCTCTCATTTAGAAAAAAAAAAAATTGGTGTAGCTTTCAATTTCCTAACTCTTTTGCAACCTTAAATGATCAAGGCCTGTATCTCAGTTGGTGTAGTACCTTGAACTTGAAAAGAGCTATGTTATTCTATAACATCTGACAAGGTAGGTCTCAGTGCTAATCACTGTTACTGAAATTGTTACCTAATTTAAAATATATTATGGATAAGTATTATAAAAAAGAGATACCAACAGATGGGTATTTTGCTATCTAGAGTAATCGAAACTTAATGTGCTTAGTAAAACGATTTTTGCTTCTTCACATCATTTTATGGTTAAAAGGGAAATACAGAGGGAGGGTAACCTGACAGATTCTTTTCCTGTAGTGACTTACTGGTTTCAAGGGCAGCTCATAACAATAGTAACACATACAGCCTTCAGAAGTGTTGCATCTTAAAATGGGCAACGGTTAAAGCCAGTGCACTTGCAGTGCTAGGCTTTCATTGTATTTACAAGCTGTCCCACAACTGGGCTGCCACGTTGTTGCTATGGAAACCGAGTTTGAGCAGAAGTGTTGGAAAACTGGAAAACAGGCTTTTTTGTGAGAAACTGACTAGTTTAAAACACCATCCCCCATTTTCTTTAGGTCCCCGTTGGTTACTATGGGAACAGAAACAGTAGCAGACTTGTTAAAAAGTTTTTTTTTTTTAATTGATCATTAAAAAATATATAGTTATAGTATTCATAATTTGTCTAATTATACCTGTTAAGGTATAGAGTTCCCCCAGACTTTTAAAATCTGCATCTTGTACAAAGTTAGCAAATTTAATTTTTTGTCTTTAGAGGTGGGGGAGGGGAAGAGAACTTTCCTTTTTAATACCTAAAAGAAATAGAGGACTAATATTTTTAATTGTTTTATATGCAGTAAGATAATGCATCTCTCAAGAAGCCAGGTTCTCTGGAATAACTCGGGTACTATGTGGCAAATCCTATAGTGTTTAGATTGTTGTCAGCACTTGGCTTGTGGATTTGTAAGACAGCAGTGAACATAACCAGCAAGTCACTGAACTTGACATCTAACTACATATTACTTACATGCATAAGTCTTTCAAGTTTGAGGCTCTTTCCATTAGGGATTTGTGTGCATGCGTTTCCAAGCTTCCAGACAAAACAGAATAAAAATTAGTAAAATAAATAAACAACATTGGATTGTAGTGTAACAACAAAATTAGCATAGTTAGCTGTCTTTCATATGCAAATTGAATCTTGTGGAATTGTCTTTTAAATTAAAGTACTTTGCCTCTGCATGCAGTTGTCCGTGTGGAGATGGCTCCCAATGCTGACACAATGTATTTACAGAACTGAGGTCTCAGTCACTTGCCAACTATGGCTTTGATAATACCATTTGCAGTTCATAAGCATGTGTGTACATCTACGTACATTATATGTATAGATGGCTGTGCTGCCACGGAGTCCCATTTAAATCAATGGCACTCTACCCTGATGCAAGCCACAACTGGGCAAATGTAAAATGAATTGCAGGATGGTGCCCCATAGGTAGCCCCATATCTGGAAGCTGCGATAAATATTGTGTATCCGAGACAGTGACATAATCTCAAATGGTTCAGAAGACACAGGAGCAGTCTATTTTAACTGACGAGTCACAGCAACATATATCTCAGTGTGAATTGTTGCAGTGTTCTTGGCTGGTTAATCTGTAACGGTGATAGAACTATTGGCATCCCTACTGGGAAATGTAGTACTTGTATATTGGGAAAACTGCTAAATGCCCTTCCCAGATCTAACAGTTACTTAGATATGTGCATTGAATCCAGGGAATGGCCAGGTCTAGTCATACAGGGACCTACTACCTTCATGCTGGTTCTGGCCATCATGAGCTAATTGGCAGTGTAGCTTCTTGCCTCCACAGGCCCAGCCACTACAACCCTGAGGACTGCTAAAGGGCAATATCTGTAGCTGAAAACGAAACCAGGAGAGCTATTTTTATTATTCACTTATGCCCCCTCCCACCCACTCTGCTTTTCATTATGCCTGCTTTCTGGCCCCAGGATAGCATATGGGCCCTACAGATAGTCAATGAAAGTTAAGTTCACAGTTAAGCTTAAACATGAATTGAAGGCCCTGATTTAGGAAAGCACCTCAGGTGCCTATACAGGTGTAGTAAGGCTGCTCCAATGTGCTGTAATTCCAGTGCGTTGGAGCAGACTTGATTAATTGAGTCTGCTGGAGTGTGGTAATGACTGTGCTCCAGCAGACCCCAATGTCATGTGTATCCACATCCCTCCTCTGAAAAATTGCAGCAGGAGCACTTTAATTAAAGCATGTTAAGTGAGCTTTAAAGCACCCCTGCCGCCATTTTTTCAGCATGGGGGAGGCTGATAGACATGACAATAGGATAAAATAAATAACAAAACTGATTTATGTTTCAAATGTTCAAGGATGCTATTAAATGTCAAAGACTTTTTGACATTTGTAACTTCCCAAAGAAGTTGCCGTGCATTTCTTTGAGAGCTGCTCTAATTAAAGCGCCTGAAGCATCATGTGCATCAGCCTCCCCCATGCTGAAAAATGACGGCATCCTGCATTCATTCTTTGAGAGCTGCGCTAATTAAAGTGCCGCCCATTCCCAGAGCACGTGTATAAACACCCCTTGAGACTAAAGTGGGATTGGTAATGTTCTCACATCATGTGTGAGAATATGGAATGACAGTCCTGCATAGTGCTGATGCAACAAATGTGATGTAGTTATCATTACCCTCTGCTTGATTCTCTTGTTGTTGAGGGACTTATTTTTGGGACAGGGGCAGCAGTTGGCTGTGCAGTTGTATCTTGAGGAAAATGTTGCTGTGCACTTAAATGAGAGTTTTCTGCTACAAAGAAAGATCATGAAGGCCTGCAGAAAAATTTCCTTTGAAAACTGTCCTGTACCAAAACATTGAAAATTTATAAATGGAAAAAATTATGTTTGCAAGCTCCCTCAGCACAGTTCACATGCCACAATATACATACAGTATATATATTACATTGCAATATAATATACATAAAAAACATTTATTAACATTATCATAATGTATATCCAGGGGACACGTAATTATATTTCTCTTGCTATGATTTGTTGACAAAAAAAATTGAATGTAATTTCTCTGATGACATTGTTATATAGTGCTCCTCTCATGTGGCATTTGAAATTGGATTGAATAGGATAAAATAAATGACAAAACTGATTTATGTTTCAAATGTTGAAGGATGCTATTAAATGTCAAACTCTTTATGTATTAGCTTTGGATGAACTGTAACCAGTACTTCCTCAGTCAGTGTGATGAACTAATCCTTCTTTCAACATTATTTTTCTACAGTGGCCATTCTTTAGATATTGATTGATACATTAAGCTGGGGTGGGCAATTACGTTGGGCTGGAGAGGCACTTATGGAGTTCTGGTGAGCTGTTGAGGGCCTGGTGAGGGGGGAAGTTTCTGACCCAGCCTGGCACGGGGAGGAGGGAGGGAGGCAATTGATCCTATCTGGCCACAGGCCTATCCACCCCGCATCCACTGCCAGGGTCACTGGACAGAGCATGTGGGTGGACAGGTCTCCATGGAGACTGGGTTAGGATCCCCTGTGGGTAGGGCATGCTTGGCTGGGCAGATGGGTTGGCGTGGAGAAGGTCAGGCAGCTGGGGCTAGGACTGGCATCGCAGGGCCGTTACAGGGTGGGGCTGGGGCCTGAGGCAGAGCTGCAATCCACTCCCCGCATGTCCCTGTGATAGGTGCAGATTCTGTGGGTAAGGATGTGTGGGGAACAGATCATGGCTCTACCCTGGGCTCTGGCCCGGCACTGTCGCTATCCCATGATCCTGGCCCCTGTCTGCCCATCTTACTCCCAGACACTGATCCTCGCCCACCTGCCACCCCATCCCATCCACCTAGCCAAGCATGCCCTGCTTGTGTGGGTCCCAGACTGCTCTCCATGGAGATCCCACCTGCCTGCTCTGTCCGGGACCCCTGCCAGTGGTTGCTGGTGGGCAGGCCAGGGTGCCTGGGTAGCAGCTGGGCCCAGCGGCAGCAAAGGAGATGCTGGCAGTGGCAATTAGAAGGATCACCACCGTGGGAGCTGCCAGGAAGCCAAGTCTCTGCCACTTCCTACTCGCCACACACCCAGGGACAGTGGGACTGGCCACATGCTCTATGGCTTGGGCTGCCCCTGCACCTGGGCTGGGCAAGGGTGAGGGACCTGCTGTGGGCCAGATAGAATCCCTTGGATCTGGTCCGCAGGCTGTATTTTGCCCACCCCTGCATTAACCTATCCATCCTACTGACCTGTGAAAGCAGAGTAGGAATAAATATGTATATGGTATAAACCATTTTAGTAGAAAATGAGTGTCTTTTTTGTTTGCCTGGTGTTTTAAAAAGACTTGCTTTGCAAAAACCTGAAAGTATTAATCAGCAGGCCTCTTCTGTCCCCACAATTTAAATTTTATATTTAAAAAATGTAGGATTCTTTCAATTTCCACCACAAGAGAAAAGTCTCTAACAACTCTGATCTGAATGTCTGAAGAAGACATTTTTTTTCCTGATCCTTTCGTCTTTCTGGAAAGTGAAACCTTCCCTCTAGTACAGGCATCCCGGAGGGTTATCAAACTGGTGAGAATTCTCCTCTGACTCACTTGGCTAACTAGGCAACCCAGTATGCATATTGTCTGCATTTTTTAACTTGAGTGCTAATAATAAAGAAACCACTTTAATACTAAATGTGAAGGCAGCATTAAATGACTTTGCCATTGAGGAAGTGTTCCAGCTGTTTACATATATGCACCATCCATCTCCCTAGTTTCTAAATACTATTCTTATTAATCAGCTTCAAATTCTTGTCTGCTTAGAGGAATTGAGTGAGCAGGAAAAATAGAGGATTAGCCTAATGTGTGTAGCTCTGAGATTGGGGCAGAGAAGTAAACAGTGCATTGGGTCTTTTTGATAGGTTACCCTGTCGGGGAGCTGGAATTTTAAACCTGTTATACCGCAGGGCAGATGGTCAAATAGGAAGTCTGGGACCAGGCAACCCAGTCCCTTGGTTCCAGTATATTTCAGAATATGTTTTTTCCCTCTCCCCCCCCCCCCCCCCCCCCAAAACATTCCCTCTTTACAATGTAGTACTTTTCTCCTAAGATGAGAAGTTTCTAAAACACTGAAAAAAAAAAGCTTTGAGAGAAATTATTGGACAACTGCAAGCGGGAAGCTGATTTTTAAAAAGTGTTCCCACTAACAAGGTGCATTAGCAGTGCCTTGCAGACTGTTTACCCCCTGCTGTGCAGGATTGCAGTGTATTCAGATTTCTATCAGGTACTGTCCCTGCTCCATTTTTCTTAGTAGGTACTTAGCAAATTTGAGCACATACGTACCTTCTTGGCTGTTGGAGTGGAGAAAATTCAGTTTTTCTCTCACCCCTAAAGTTTGCTTCATGATAGCCTTCATTGCTCCCCCCCTCTCCTCTACCTAACAGTCCTTCCTCTTAAATGCAGCAAGTGGCTGCCATTGCTGCTTCTCCTTGCATCTTTCTCAAGAATAGGGAAAGTAAATCTGATTTATGGTTGTAAATAATATGTGAAAATGACTAGAGGGTTAGTCATTGCTAACTGATGCTTTCTTGTTGCTGATGCTTAAAATGTAAAAGTTTTAAGCAGCAGCAGAAATAATAATGACCACTTGTCTGCTGATTCAGGACTGTGGGGCAGAACTGTACTAGTACCCAGCGCATCCGCAGGTGGTGGGTAGTGGAAGGGAAGGTTAGCTGTGAAATAAGCAGGGGTAACTCTCACAAATAAGCTGTCACTGGCCAAGCACACAGATAAGAAATCACAGAAGACAATCAGCCTTTTAGGCATTGCTGAAGAAGCAGCAGCAGCTGATTCAGGAAGTCAGCATCACATCTTCTTGTATATTTGGAAAGTTTTCTCTGACAGTGCAAAGTCTGAAAACTTAGAGTGGCATTCTTTTCCCTTCCTGGTTATCCAAGTGTCCAGCCTTTGGTACTTTTGGCACTTAGGAGCCCAAAGGAGTTCTAGTCTTGGATGTGTAAGCCCTTCATGTGTTAACAACAACACATGTGAAAACTGGGTGTGTGCACTGATGAGACATATGAGTGAGCAAGCTCTTGTGTTTTGCCCCCAGTAGTTGAATGACTAGGACGCTCGCCTTAGAGCCCAGGTCTTCTGACTTGCTTAGCTGCCCTCACACAGGTAGCAGTTTGGACATTGATTCATCTGACTTCATAGCACAACACTCTTAACCATCACACAATGGACCAGCAGGGAGAAGAGAGCAAACCACATGGTGTGTGGCTCAGTAGGGTTGCTGCTAACCCAGGGGGAGCAGGTCCTCATTCTAGTCAAGGATTCTATGGTTTTTTGGCTGACTGCATTTTGGTCATCCAAGGCCTTTATGCATCCACAAGGGGCACACATACATTCCCTGGCTGCAACTGTGCTCACCCACTTGGTATGCATATGTAGTTGTCCACATGCACAGGGCTAAGCATTGAGGTGTAGAATTCCTCTGGGTTTATAAGTACCAAAAATGCCATGTAGATGACCACTTAGCCAAGAAGAATAGCATGCCACCCTTTTTTTTTTCTGTTCAAAAGAATAATTTAATCCTGAAAAATATTTCATTTATAATACATTAATTTCCTCAACCCAGTACAGAGGGGATGTTTTTATTCTCTTATCTACTCACCTGCAGCAAAGTGATTTTTTTCCATACCATGCACATGAATACATCCTTTCTTAATAAAATCAGAAACTTACAAGAAACTTAATTTTCTAACTTTAACACCTGTGAAAGTTTTAAAGTGATTTTTTTTCAATTAATGCATTTGCACTGTCAGATACTTTGTTTAATGTTAGGATTTGCATTTATGTATCCAACTCTTCTCATACACTGTTACCAAAATTCTAGTGTCTGAGTCTTAGAAAAACTCTTAACTCAATTTCAGACTATTGAGTCTTGCAGTTACCATGCTGCCCTGAGCTCCAGTAGTTAGTGTGAACATCAAATCCTGGGTTTGATTTCCCCAAACATTTGCTTTTTCCTTTCTTCCTAAAAGTGTGGAGTCAGTATCACCATACCATGTTTATGGTACTTATGATCCATCCTATTTGAGGGGGAAAACAATGTTATTATAGTCAGCCCCTGCAACTTCAGACTGAATTTTAATGTACCCATTATATTCCTGTATTTTTTAAATAGATAAAATAAGATCAACAACAAATCTTTCATGAAAATATTAGCAAAGGGGTGAGTTCTTTTCATAGATGTTAGGGTCGGAAAGGACCTCAATAGATCATCGAGTCCAACCCCCTGCATAGGC
>NW_005842844.1:643563-649887 GCF_000455745.1 Alligator sinensis
CCTGCTTGTTCCCCATGCTCCTAGCATTAGTATATAGGCACTTGAGCCCTGCGACTGGTGCCTTTGCTGCCCCCCCGCTCCGAGTCCCAAGGGGCCCTTTGTTTCTTACCTTCTCGTTTCTTACCTGTGTCGTAGTGCTGGCCTCCCCATGGCTTTCAGGTTCCCAATGCTCTCTTTCTTCAGGCTGGGCTGTCCTTGTGGGTGCCACATGGTTTGGTGGTCCACAGCTTCCCCCGCCCTCATCTTCCCCTCCCCCTGACGAGCCTAGTTTAAAGCCCACCGGAGGAGATCCGCCAACCTAGAAGAAAACACGCTTACCTTTGGGGGACAGGTGAAGCCCATCCCAGCTGAGCATGTCCCTCGTTGTAATGTGCGGGTCGTTGTCCAGGAAGCCGAAGCCTGCCTCGAGACACCACTGCCGAAGCCGCCAGTTGTTCTCTCGGATGCAATTCTCATGCCGTCTTCTGCATCCGTTCACTGGTAGGATGGAAGAGAATACCACCTGTGCACCGAACTCCTTCAGCACGCCGCCCAGAGCACTGTAGTCCGCCATCAGGTGATCGGGGGTTCTCCTGGCTGCATCATTAGTATCCACATGGACTAGGACCAGTCATTTTGATGACTTGTATGTGATGATCTCTGGCAAGGAATTACAGACCTGAGAAGACTTATGCCAAAAAACAAGAACACCTCTGTCAGTTTAACCCAGGGCACTAGACAGATATTTTAACTTACTTTGTACGTTTTGTAGGGATGCTGACTTCAAATATAGACAGCTAGTCTTTCCCACCCACATTTAGGGATTTTAACACAGACAACTTTCATTCCCATCATTTTATTCTTGAAACAGCTGGGTTTCTAAACCTATAGTATATTTAGAAACCTTGTGATAACCTTTGCTATAAACATGTGATCTAGGACTTTACAAAACAAACGTTGTATGACTGTTTTCATTTGTACCCCTATCAGTGTTTTGAATCTGTTCTCCTGCAGTTTCCTGCAATCAAATCAGAGGAAACATAGTGGTTTTAAAAGTACCTAATGTGTTTTTCTTTTGTTCAAATCACGAAGAGCAAATGTGCGTTCTTTACGGGACTGATTGCAAACACATGGACAGATTATGGCAGTGTAAAATGTTTCTCCAAATATTTGGTAGGAAAGTTTTATTGACAGGCTGCTCTGTCATATAGTATTTTTCCATTACTTTTCTTTACATGAAGGATAAAGAGCCTCAAAATACGCAAGTCTTAGATTTTGGGTAGTTGCCAGCAGCATCCCATCCCTTGAGACAAGGAATTGCCATAGCTTTAGAGCTGCCTTCTTGTCTTGGTATTTGATCAAAATACTTTACTGGCTTCTTTATCTTAAACAGCTTTCTCTCTACTGCTGTTCTCTGACTTAAATTCTTATTAGAGGGCTACAAAATGCCTTTCAAGGAAGTAGGATTTTTTTAAATGTTTCTTGATTATAATATACTGCAAACTAACATTTTTATACGCTTTTTAATTGGATATCATTCAACTCATTTGATTTCATAGATTTCATAGACATCAGGGCTGGAAGCGACCTCGGAAGATCATCGAGTCCAGCCCCCCGCCCAAAGGGCAGGAAGTCAGCTGGGGTCATAGGATCCCAGCAAGATAAGCATCCAGTTTCATCTTGAAGGTGTTCAATGAAGGCGCTTGAACCACCTCCGGTGGCAGGCTGTTCCAGACCTTGGGGGCTCAGACAGTAAAGAAATTCTTCCTTATGTCCAGCCTGAAATGATCTTGAAGTAGTTTGTGACCATTCGACCTCGTCATCCCTTGGGGCGCTCTGGTGAACAAATGTTCCCCCAGATGCTGGTGGACACCCCTGATAAACTTGTAGGTGGCCATCAGATCCCCCCTGAGCCTGCGCTTTTCCAGGCTAAAGAGCCCCAGGGCTCTCAGCCTGTCATCGTAGGGTCTGCTTCCCTGACCTCTGATCATGCGCGTGGCTCTTCTCTGGACTCTCTCAAGCTTCTCCACATCCTTTTTGAATTGTGGAGCCCAAAACTGGACACAGTACTCCAGCTGCGGCCTCACTAAGGCCGAGTACAGGGGGAGAATGACGTCCTGGGATTTGCTTGAGAAGCATCTATGGATGCAAGCCAGCGTTTTGGTCGCTTTACTAGCCGCCGCATCGCATTGCAGGCTCATGTTCATAATGATGAAGGAAAGTAAGCAGTCTTTCTGGAAATATAGTTTCCAGATCAGCATGTGCTATGCAAAAAATAAAATTAAATTAAAATTGGCATTACAACATTATTCATAGCGAAACACAAAGAATGTGCCACATTCTGGTAGACATAAAATATGTATTAATTCTTACTGTGGTCCCAATTCCATTTTTTAGCTACTTTGACTGGTATTAGAATGGCATTGCATTAATGGTATTGCATTATTTATGAGAATTTAAAAGGTTAGATTTTTTTAAAGGGGAGCAAAACTGTCTTCATACTCAACTCTACAGAGAAATGTTCAGATTTTAAATGGTTGTGAATTATTATAAACAGCTAAGCCTAACAATCTGGTATATATCCATGATTCTTAAAATTTCTGAACCAACTACAAATAAAGTGTTAGCCAGGCTTTAAATAAAACACTTTATGCCATACTTAGTGTTTTTTTTTTCCCCCACCCCTTGGAAATATGAAGCAGGAGAGTACAAAAAAAAAAAAAATGTAGTATTTATTAACAGAAATTATAGTAACAGAAACATACTTTAGACTTGGAAGAAACACAAATATTTCCCTTTTTATACTCTTTCCTAGCCCAAAAAAAATATAAATCAAATTAATGAGAAAGCAATGATTTAAAATTACAATTGACATCATCTGAATGGGGAAGCAAGGATGCCACTGTGGGCTGGGGCTGTGCTGGGCTCTTCCCAGTGTAGGCTGGGCTGGGCTACACTGAGGGCTGACAGTGGCAGTGCTGGGAGGGGAGGTTATGGGGGTGGAATATGGGGAATTTTTAGGTGGCTGCCACCGCCCACCCCAAGTGCAGTGTAGCCCAGGCCCTTCCGGAAATGGCCTGGCACAGCCCTAACCCCAGCCCGGCCCCATCTCATGCCCTGCTCTGCCCCACTGGGCAGCTCCTGCCCCAGCCCCTGCCCCAGCCTCACTCCCTCCCTCACTGCAGGGCCTTGATCTGTCCCCGCCCCGCCCCCAATGCCTCTTACCTCACCCCCTTCCCTTCCAGCACAACCAACTTACCAGCTGCACACAGCTCTCCATGCTGTATTGGAAATTGGATTGGTATCGGCCGATATACCTCCTTGAAAATTGGCTATCAGTACTGGCCCCAAAAATTGCCATCAGTGCACCCCTACTAAAAACTTTAAGTTTCAAGGTGATAACAGTATATATATTTCTGAGTAATAAAAATGTGAAACAGCGGTGTGAATTGTAGCTATTTTACTAAGATTTATCTAACTTTCTTGCTGGGCTATTGGGCTTCATACAGCATCAACTGGGTGAAAAATTAATGGCTTGTGATTTAAACAGGAGCTCAGGCAAGAATTGATCATTAGATCATCTCACCTTAAGCTCCCTAAAGTGGGATCACCAAGAGAAGACCAAGTCTGTAGCAGCTAGAAAAAGGATCCTTAGTATCCTTGTAGTAAGCCATAATTCAAACCCTACTAAGTAAGGCCTGATTAACCACTACATTACTTCAGCTTTACATCAATGTATAGTGTACTGGGGGCCAACATTTTTGGTAGGTGTGCCACATATTGGCCCTGCAACTTCCCCAGGTGCCACTCTGATTCCCTTCCCTTGCCGGCTCTGCTTTCTGCTTCCTGGCCTGTCTTCTGTGCTGCCTATCTCCTCTCTGATCTGTGTGCCTCAAAAAAGGGTGCCTATGCTGAATTTTAGCCACCAGCAGTATATTGGGTCTCACTGCAGTGGAGTTATGTGGGCACCAGCCTTGAGTAGCCATGATCAAGTTAATGGTAACTGTAAACTTGCTCATACAATACACTAGAAAAAAAGTGTGTTTCAAGGAAAGGTGATTATATGTTTCAAGGTGAATGGGGGAGAAAGTCCATGAAAATACACTGACTACTGGATCCTGTTTTTCAAAAGTACTCCAGACCCATAGGAGAAGCCATTTGAAAATGTTGTCCTATATCTGCAAAATGCAAACAAAACTATTTTAATAACTGCATTGAAACAACAGCATCTAACTGTGGTTGTGGCTTCATATGTTTATGGTTTAGCATGGTTTGGACTTGGGTGGTAGTTATTGTAATTGTACTGCAATAGTGCTTTAACACTCCAGTTTGAGTTCAAGGTTCTGTTGTGCTAGGCATTGCAAATGCCTCCACAAACAGGTAGGTCTTGTCCAGAAGATCTAGTGTCGACATTTTGTGTGATAATTTGAGGATGGGTGCTACCTGAGTTTTTACTGTGAAATGAGTGGCTGCATTATCTTTGTAGCTGCCGTATTGAATTCCCGAGAGATGTCCAAGAACTTGTATGAGACAAAAAGCATATGTGAAACAATAAAGTGCATTAAGTTGAGAATCTATATATAAATAAAAGGCTTAGTCCATCTGTGTGTGTGTGTGTGTGTGTGTGTGTGTGTGTGTCTGTCTGTCTGTCTGTCTGTCTGTCTGTAACACTCTTTAGATGAGAATAGCTTGAAAACTATAAGAGAGAACATTTGTGTCTTCAGAGAAATGTCTTTCCTAAACCTTAGCTTTTGTTTAATGACCATATCAGGATGATCCCAATTTTCAGAACTGGGGGAAAAAAGTCAGGGGCCAGAGCTGTTTCTACTGAGCTCATCCCAGGAGGGCACTGGTAGCCCGGTGCAGTGGGAAAGGCAGAGGGAGGGGCTATCTGAGGAAAAGTGGGAGGCGGGCAGAGGCACAAGGCAGTAGGTGAGCAGCAGCAGACCCGTCCCAAACCCCAAGCAGGGAAGGAGGCGCTCAGGGGCGGTGTGGAGTAAGTCCCGGGGCGTGAGAAGCTGTTGCAAAGTGTGGACCTTGCCCTTGCCCTTGCCCTTGCCCAGCAAAGAGGCATGCAGGCGGCAGCCGGACAGCAGCATGGGCAGGTCTACCTTCAGTCCACTGGACAAGAGCAAGTGCAGGAAGGGACTGGTATCTTCAAATCTTCAGCCTATTTTATTTAAATTATATAAATATTTATTAAATAAATATAAAAAGTAAAATCTATCTGTTCATTTTATTGTTTGAAATTCATCCGTCATTTTTGATGGGCAGTTCTCTAGTAAAAGATAAAGGTCCTTTGTTCAGAGAGTTTATGCACTAACAGGCATAATCCTGCTTTTGGAGTATATAATGCTATTTGTTCTTATAAAAGAGCAGGCCTGATTACAGTAAGAAATGCATGTAAGAAGAAAAAGTGATGCTCTGCTGTATTGTACACTGTAGATTGTGAAGGACACTATCCATGTATATGGATTTAAAAGCTAATCTCATTTACTTACAAATTCCTAGGTCCAATATAGCACTCTTTATCAGTAGTTCCATGAGTAATTTACAAAAGAGGAAAACATTCTTTTAAAAATATCTCCATTTGGAGAAGTTGAGGCACAGAGATGAAGAGATGGCTTGTGATGAAGAGAGAAAGAAAGTGTCAGGTCTCCTGAGTTCTAGCTTAGCATCTGGTCCATCAGGCAAGGTCAGTCTATTCTTTATAATCAGGTTTAAAAGCAATGCATGAAATCTCATGAGGCGACTATGGAAAAAAAGTGTGTTCATTGTCTGAATTCTTTTCCCCCCCATCTCATTACAGATCATAATCGTATGGCGTATGGCATCTCTGTCAGAACGGACAATAATCATGTTCAAGCAGAGGAGTTTAAGGGTACAGTATGGGCATCACTACATTTAAGTGTGTATGTGTGTGCATATATATGCACATAAAATGTTTATATGTGAAACACCAAAAATATAAAAAGAATGTTTTTAAGGATGCAAAGTGGAGAATTTGGAAGTTAGGAAGTGCCAGAATTAAGGCTCCCAGTACAGTGCTATTTCAGGCCCCTTGTGCAGATGTATTATACAACTAGTTACATCTTAGTCCTAGTCTCCTTTTTTCTTAGCCAATAGCCCTGTGTGAAGTGGCTAGTATTTGCTTTGGAGTTATTCAGCCAATTCAGGGGACAGTGATTCAATTTAGTGATTTGAATCACTGTCTCAAATCGATTTGGCCGCCGCCAAATCAGCCAAATCTCCGAATCAAACAGGCTTCATCCCCTATCTGCTCTCCCAGGCCCTGGCTCTTTCGCTAATTAGAACTGACCTAGGGTTGGGATTGTAGCTGCAGCG
>NW_005842844.1:650022-650330 GCF_000455745.1 Alligator sinensis
CTGACCCAGAAGTGTCAGCAGCATGCCACTGGCACTACCAGGTCAGCACGATTGGCCACGGGGGGACCACGGGGATCAGTTCTCCTTGTGTCCCCATACCCCAAATGGTGTTCTCAGGGGGAGCACCAGCACTCTCACCTGCCCCCCCACCCATCACCTATGCATGGAACGGTGGCTCTCAGGGTGCACAAGCGCTCTCGGGGTTTGTGGCAGAGCCTTTCACACTGTATGGGGCAGTGGGGATTGCCCCCCCACCTGGCATCAGCCAGTGAGTGGGGGCTTTTTTAAAGCAGCTGGGAGTTGAGGCC
>NW_005842844.1:650340-661618 GCF_000455745.1 Alligator sinensis
CCCATGGTCCCCTCCCCCCGCCTCCAGCCACGCCTTCCCCACCCCCTACTTACCAGCATGGAGTCTGGGTTCACTCCCTGCGGCAGCAAGTGGACACTGGCCAAATCTCCGAAGTTCTCCGAATCTTTTCCAAATCAATTCGGAGAGCTTCAAATTGATTCGGACCTTTTCATTGGTCTCCCAATTAGATTCAGAGATTTGGCCACCGAATTGGGTGAATCTCCTCCGAATCAAATCAGCACCCACAGCTTTGCACAGCCCTACCAGCCAGTCCCATTCTCCCTTCCTCACCTCCAGGAGCCAATTAACACCCCTCCCATATATTTTCCTGTCTATTTTACTCTGCCTTTCAGTCTCCAATTCTAGTCTGCCCCCACACAGGGTTGCCCCACATTTCTTCCAAACCCTACAGCCCTGCTGCTTGTTGCTTTTCCATTTGAATTAGTCAGCTTTTTTGCCTGCGGTGTCTCGACCCATGACAAGGCCATTGGGAACACAGAAGTAACAGCCGTTTGGGGCAAGGTTTGGAACCAGTGGAAAACTGCAGCTGTAAGAAGTGCTGTTCAGCTGAAGGTGGGAGTATGCTCAGTGTGGATAGCATCTTTGGAAAATGTTGTTACTTTTAAAATCTGGAGAATTTCACAAGAATGTCAAGGAGTGTCCTTGGCACAAATACTATCATTGTGCCAAATTACAAGTTACTGCTCCAGAGTGTGTGGGGGGCACTGGAGTTTTTCAAACTAGGGTTCACCAGAACTTTGAACATGACATAGGAAAAAAAACAACAGTATATTTTCTCTAACTTTGTTCTCAAAAGTAAGTGAAACGTTTTGCTGAAATTTTGCAAAAAGTTCAATTTGAGGCAAATGCCCAGCATAGAACATTTCAGTCTAAGCTATTAAACAAGTTTTTGCAAGTGAAAGAATTAGCATTACAATGGAAAGCATCAGGCAACCTTCATTACTGGGGATGCTATCAGCCCCACCTATAATGTTAGGAGATTGGTCACAGTTAGCACATCATCCTCCAAACAATGATGAAGAACAAGTATAAAGAGAAGCATAGACATGTTTTAGCTCAAAAACTCTAGTCAAAATCAACCAAAGTCAGTAACTGCAATCTAACAGGTGTCTTTTCTACCAAACAAATGTCCACACCACTATAGCACCAATACTAGCGGTCTCAGTAGGCAACCCAAGAAACTATTAGTAGCATTATTTCTGAATTTGGATTGGAACTGTTCTCTGTATTTGAATTTATTCCAATTTGTAAAATGACTTCCTGCCCAGAGGAGTTTGTTATATGAAATAAAACAATAAATGAAAAGGAGGAAGAGGAAAAATAAAGACCTGTATAGAACCACCATCATGGTTAGATTAATGGCTGACTCTTGCATCGGTGTGTGTCCCATGGATTGGTTCAGGAGGTGTTTTTTTGTCTTGTTCCATGAGTTCAGGAGGTTGTTTTTTGTTTTGTTTTTCCAAGTTTCACATAGAGTTTGGGGAGTCAGTGGGTCTTCCAGAGGCATCTCAATGAGAGGGCACTCGTCTGGTGTGCTAGGGAAGGTTGTGCACATGTAGTTAGTAAAGCAGGAGAAAGTTTAGAGGTGACTGAGGGGGAACCAGAAGAACAAAGTAACATGGCTAGTGTCATTGTCAGAATGAACAGACTGACAAGATTTGGACCTAGAGGGGTAGGATTCTTGTAGGGATTTGGAGGTTTTCACAAGAAGTGTGAGTTTCTTGAGGAGGAAGAAGAATTGGTAAAGGGATTTAGACAGACTGGTGCCTATTCCCATTGGCTAGCGGAGAATGGAGCCTTAGCAATTGTGTGTTTGTATTTGTTTGAAATGCTATGATGTGGGTATTGGAGGTTAATCAGGCAAATACAGTAAATAAGCAAAAACTGTCTTTTTTATTCTAAAAATGGTTTCTTGGAGTCAAGTTTGAAAAATATTGTTGGGAAAAGTTTGTATATTACTGGAGATGAAAAAGCTCTTAGTCTACAAAGCTATCAACCTGGCATCTCTCACAAGCATTAATAGTATTTTTTTTTTTTTTTAAATGAAGGCCGAAAACATAAGTGTTCAGGGCTCAGAAAGGGTGAGAGAATAATAATGGTTTACTATCCTTGCTCTTAGGCACTCTTAAACCTCGTATGCATTTTTTTTTTTTTAGTGTAATTGTATGTCTCCGCATCCCATTGTTCTTTCTTGTCATTCAGGCACTGTGTTTAATATTATTTAATCCATATACTAGACTGAGCACTCCGATACTGCTGTCTACCAACACAGCGGATTTAAGCTTTACAAGAACCCAAATATAAGCCACTTGGTTCCCCACTGTGTGCAGCTGCCTGAAATACATCCCTTAGCGGGGTGATCAGGATATATACTATGTATGAGTTCAGTGAGTTAGTGGTTATTAAACTATCATTATTATTTATAAGGTTATTATTGCTATAATTCCACATGATGGATAAGTTAAAAGTAACATTTTATGTTATTGCAGCAACTCTAATAACCTACATATCATAGTTATATATGGAGAAATAGAGAATAGTTCCCCTTCCTTTCTTCTTTCCTATTCCTCTCTATCCTAAAATTTATAGATTGTCACTACATATCCCGTTTTGACAAACACTAATTTAGTGTGTTTTGTGTCTTGGTTTCATATATCATCTCTTTATTCTCCATTGGTGCCTAATAACATATTCCTTGTACTCCCTGTATCTCAATCCTTTTCTTCTCTGCTTTCCCCTCCTGTTGAATTTTATTTGGATATCTTTGTCTTTATGTAGCAGCATTTCCCTTATTAGCAGCACTAGTATCTGAACAAAATGGAAATAGAAAATGGTGCCAAGTTTGTCATGCTGCATCTAGTGCAAAGGAGCAGCTGTGGAAGTGTGTGAACTGCTTTTAGCACAACTATGAATTGTGGAAAATCCTTTCACGCTCAAGATATAGATCAAGATATATATATATATTGAGAAAAGTGTGCAAACTTTCAATCCACCAGCCCATGTCTGTGTTTGACTATGATGAGAATATGACTTTTTATTTGCCCAGTGCTAATAAAATAATGTATTTATTTAGGCAATATATAATGTTGGAGCAGAGAACTGTGTATTTTAAACCTAAATAATGCCAAGAAGTTTAAGGAGTGAAATGAGAAAAAGCATACTCCAAATTTACCTCTAAAATAAGTTTTTTGTTTTAAAAATAAAATATGTAATTTTCCATTTGATCTTTAAATACCATTCCTGTGTGCAAATTAATAGATTTTCCTACCTTTCACTTAGCAATTGGGCACAGTCAATAAGGAGTAAGTTTCAGTTACTTTTTTCTTTAATAATTTACACTTAAGTAAACAAGTGGATTTCCATTCATACCCTTTTCCCTTTAACCATTCAGTGTTTTTGTCTTCCAGTTTTCATTGCCACAAGATGTTGCAGAGGCTGATAATTTTACCAGGTTGAAAAGAGGATGGAATCAGTTAGTTCAGGATAGGTCCATCAGCAGATAATAAACATGATAGCCACGGGGTGCAACTTTCAAATGAGGACTTCCTAGGCCTCTGAATATTGGAGGCTATTTGGGGAAAAAGGGGAGGGTACCAGATAAGTTTCGGTAGGCCCTGCATATATATGGTTTCCCTTAGCATCCACTCACTGCTATTGTGAGATTGTAGATACTGAGTTTGAGGAGCAGGAGAAAAGTCCTCAGGCCAGATGACCTGGGTTTAGGGGCTGGATCCAGCCCACGGGCTGCATGTTTGACATCCCTGCATTAGAGTTCTTTGCCTCCCCTGGGTTTACAGTGAAGAGACCTGTGCTGCACGTTCATTGCTACACATAAACCTCTGAATTTAGCAGGAAGCATTCTGTGAGCTCAGCAGTGGGCTCTGCTTTCTCCCTCCTAATAGGTCAGGGTCATTGATGGTGGCTTCAGCCCTGGCTCTGCAGTAAAAGTAAACAAATGCCAAAAACAAAAAAAAAGTCTGGGCAAGTGAGAGAAACAACTACAGTATACTGTAAATCGTGTCCACAAAATACAGGTAAATTCATGAGCTTAAAATGCTGTAACTCAGCTGCTCCCACCTCAGTCAGGCAACCAACACACACAGAGGCCAAAAGTGAAGACAGGCTGACTGTGAGTAATGGATTTGTTTACATTGTTATAAAGGCAACAAAGCAGATGATATAAAATGGAAAGGAAACTTAAAGCAAATCTTGAAGTGCAGGAAAGGCCACAACCCATCCCATTCAACCTGCAGTCAGGAACTTCAGACTTCCTGAGTACACACATGCTTTTGTAAAGAAAACTATTGTAGAAAAGGAGTCCCTCTCGCTGCTGCTGGATTTTTTTTTTAAGCAGTCTTGTTTTGTATGTAATCTCACTGTTCATGAAAGGTGCCTTGCTGGTAGCCCTGGAGTTATGAAGCCTTCTATTCACTGGCAGAGCAGGGAAAACAACAGTACAGACTTCCCTACAATACCCTGTTAATGCATCTTGGTCTCTGTCTGGAGGGACAACTTTGTTGTCTTCACTTATTCAGTCCTCAGGCACACTTTCTGAGATTGGCAGCAAGTGAGAGTTAATGCAGGTGGTTGTGTGTGTTGTGTTGTGTCCACTGAAAAGTAGATAGGTACCACTGGAGACAAAATGACCTTTGGTCTTTCTGAATCTGCTCTGCATATAGTGGATAACCTAGAAATGAAATGCTGTGTCTGTAAATCTATGTAGCTCAGAACAGAGGTCCTAAACTAGTTCTGAATGCTGTAGGGCACATACACCCTAGTACACATACATGCACTTGCATTCAACTTGGTGCAAGGGTGCCTTGGTTACCAAAACAGGATCTCTACACGCTAGCTCTGGAACTAGCTTATTAGCTCACGTGCAGCATCTCATTAACATGGTTCTACCACAGAGGTTCTCAACTAGGGTTAAGAACAGAGGTTCTCAATATGAGGTTTCCTCAGGGGTGCCACAACACAGCCATTGCCCCATGCACAGGGCTGCAGCGTGCACACACTTCTGCATTTGGGTTCTCTAAATCTGAAAGCAGGACAGGAAAGCTGGCTTGGGCTGCAGCCCTGCTTGGTCCTTTCTCCTTTTCCTTTACCTCTCCTTCTTCCCTCTCTCCTCTCTTCCTTCTCCCAGAAACAAGTGTACAGGACAGTTCCACACATTTTAACACCTGCTTCTGGGAGGAGCATGGGGTGGCCAGACTGGAAAGGGCTACAGCCCAAGCAGCCAGCCTGCTTTAGGGTTCTCAGAGAGTCCTAATGCAGGAGGAGTGCACATGTGCTGCAGCCTTTCCCAGGCTGGCTGTGGACCAGAGCAGGCAATGGGGGAAAGTCTTTTTTCTGGAGGCACTAATACTTAGTTGAGAAGCATTGAGGTTAATTGTGGCAACAGTAACAATGGCTCTCAACCAGGGGTGCCTCACATTTGAAAAAGTGGTGGAGGTGTGCTCTGCGTCTGAAAGTTGAGAATCAATGTTCTATCACTTGTGGTTCCAGAGCTAGTATGTGCAGAGCTGGTCCACATGAGGATCTAACCCCAAATATTTGTGGCTGGCAAGGGAAACTGTTTAAATTTTGTTCTCTGTTAAATTTTTTTTTTTAAACCCTGGAAGTCACTTTTGAGAGGACAATTTGGCTCTTACTGAATATTTTTGCTTTCGTACAAGAAATATTAGTATAATTTCTTATCTTTGTGAGGCTTAAATCTGGGGTAAGATGCTGATCATTGCCTTGCTTCTTTTTCATAGAGGCTATTCTTAGCTGCCGACCCTCGGTTCCAAAGACTATTACTCCAAGAATAGAATGGAAGAAAAGAGGACCTGGTGGAGTCTCATTTGTCTACTATAATAGTGCATTTACAGGTAGGAGGCTGCAAACCTGAAGATTTATGGGTTAAAATGATGAAACTGCTAAAATGCAGCTTGGTTTCTTTTCTGAATATTAATGACAAACAAACTTTCCAGACTTTCTTTGTGATGAAGAATATCCCTCACCATGTAAGTGGCTTCCTAGACTAATTAAATCTTCAAGAAGAGGAAGCCTGAGAAAATTTATTTTAACTGAGCCTTTGACAATGAGTTTCTTCTTGATTTATAGATTAACTTAACTTTTTAATTTTTTTGGTGTCTTTTGTTTAGGCTTGAAAAAAATGACAATGCAAGTTCCCTGTATCCTTCCAGAAACTGAGCTATATGTCAATAAAGAGGAAATGACCTATTCTTATTGCAGCTTTGCAATCCTCTAGATATACATCTAAAAGATATTTTTAATATAAAGCCAAAGGTTTAGAAATGGCTAGAATACAATTCAACATACAGTTCATGCATACAATTCAACAATACATTTTAAATGCATCCCGTTTTATAGGAGTAGAATCCAAGAATATATGCACATCTTTAAAATAATTTTATCTGGCTTTTAAATTTTGAGGAAGAAATGTGTCTTTATGGCACCACAGACAGTAAATAAAGGTTGGGGAGGAAAATAATAAACCTAGAGCTATTTGGTTTGCAGAACTTACAAGTAGTGCTGGTTTTATTGTTAGACTTGCACGTTCCTGATGTTTTGTCCACGGAAGTGGCAAGCTTGGCAAATAGACATTATAAACTTCGTATGCAATTACATGCAGGTATTAAATGCCCATGTTGCATATTTCATCCCAAATATACTCGGAGCTTTCATATGGCCATATATTTACTAAACCTTTTGTGACTTTTTTTTCCCCTTCTAAGTAGAAGGCAGGGTAGATTTGTACCATATAGACTAACCAAAGTGTGTGTGTGTGCGTGTGTGTAATTTATATATTTAGTGCACAGATTCGTAGGCAGAAGCTCACTTCATTAGATACTGACTTTTTTTCAAGCTAAGCAAAAATTTTAGTCTTTAATGAAAACTGATAATCACAAAGTTCAGATTTTTTATTATGAACTTTTTCTATCTTCTGTTAAAAAATTACTGTAGGGTTTTGTCCTATCTTCCTCTCCCATGTTTTTCCCAGAATTCAAACTTCTGAAAGAATTTTGCCACCTGCAAAAAAAAAAAAAAAAAAAATCTTTCAGTCATCCACTATGGAGAAAATCATCCTGTAAAGCTACATCTTCTATCATGAATATTATATTAAACCTTCTAATTCTAAACTATAGAGAGTTTACGAAGTCCTATAAAAGCATGTTGGAGGTTCACTGTGCTGCCAAAATCAGAAATCTTAGTGTTCCAGCACCTATGTTGCTGGACACTGTGTGCATTTCATAGGTAATTAATTTACCTTATGCTCAATAGGAATAGTCTTCACCTTAGAGTATTTCATTCTGATCCTGAAATTGTATAGTCTATAGCAGCAGCTAACAACCTTTACAAGTTGCAGGTGGGGACAACCCTGCACCGATTTGACGTGGGTTGCCAGGGGAGCTTGGGCAGCACATCAGCAGCTGAGATATGTGCCTGTTTCTGCACCTGAGTCAAGGATCTGGGAGCTGCACCCATGCTGCTGCTGCTGCTTCCCTCCCCATTTCCTCTTACCCTCCTGCCTCTTGTCTGTGGCACAGGCACAACTTCCAGCCCATGGGGAATTGAGCTAAAGTTGGGCAGCTAGAATAATACCTAATATTTTATTTATATGTATAAAAAATAAATATTTATCACTGAAAAGTGAGACGTAAATATTTTCAACCCTCAAAAAGTAATTCCTATCTAAATGTCTTGTGTGGTGTCAAAACTCAGTACCACACTAGAGATGAGACAGATTTATGGGTGATAGGTAGTTGTTGAACAGAATGACTTGTAGATGTTTCCTCTGGCATCTCCAAACCAACACTGGTGGATACCAGGAAGGGTAATGTGTAGGAGATAGACTACTCGAGATATGCCCGGTATGGCACTTCTAATGTTCTTATGTAAAACAAGCTAAAAAATACGTGACACATTTAATTTCTAGAATGGACTTGATCTTTAAGAAATACACTTCTATCTGTCAGATCATCTTTGGGGATTTTTGGTTGGTTGGTTTGTTTTCTTTACTTTTTTTGTTTCCTTTTTTAAAGGTGACCTTAAAGGCCGAGCGGAAATGTTGAATATCGGCATTCGCATTAGAAATGTGACCCGAAAGGATTCTGGAGAATACCGTTGTGAAGTTAGTGCACCAGGCAAACAGGCACAAGATCTGGCAGAGGCTACCATTACTCTCACAGTGTTGGGTAGAATCTTCAATTTCACTGTCTGGGTTTTTGTTGAGAGGGTAGCAGGTAGAGACAACCAGTGTCAATGCCTCCCACTATCAGTGTGGGGTGGGTTTTTCAGGCATTCTCTTTGTTAGCAAAGGAGATTTGTTCATGTTTGCATTTTGTAAATATGAAAATGCTGAATATATAGTTTCTTTGATTGAAAACGTTACTATGAATAAGAAACTAATACTAGTAATAAATATTGTTACTAATTATTCCAGTTGTCAACACTCAGCAAGCATACTAATTCCCATTATGTGGAAAAATTACTTTTATCCAAATTACAGCCTTTCAGTTGTTGATGGTTTAGATAAGTACATCACAGTGTCATCTATTTGTCAGCAGCATTTGTCACCATTATCAGTTTCTCAAACATTTCTCATTTGTTGTTTGGAGATGCCACAATTTCCTCCCTGCATTTAAATAAGTAAACCCTTGACATAACTGTGATACCAGTTGATAAATTTAGACTATTTTTAAAGACAACCTCAGAGCCCTTTCTTTCACTTTCTGTGCCTTTCCCATTAAGAAAAAGTGCAGAGGAAGGAGCAGGTATGTGTATACACATGCATACATTTTTACTCCTCCATCCTCCTCTTCTTTGGGGAGGGAGAGCTTACAAAAAGAAAAAAAAGTGGAAAAGCAGTTTTCTTCTCTCAAAACAACTATTTTTTAAAAATGAATTTTTACATGAAAACTTTTAAAGAGAGAATGAGGGGTTAAAAAAAAAGCTTCAAAAAACACCTACCCTCTTTTGACCAGTCCTCACAACTAATTAATAAAAAGGAATAGACTGAGGAGGAGACACCACTCCTAAAAATATTTCTAGCAAAATTGAACTGAAATTAGAATTTTTTTTTTCAATAAAAAGTTGAAAATTTAAATGGAAAATTCTGATCTCCTTATTCTTTTGATGCACTGCTTCCTGTTTGAAGCTATGTGCTGGTAGATGGAGTAAGGGAGTGAGGGTTTGGAAGCTGATCTAGGACTAGATTTATATGGTAATGAGTGGGGCAGAGCAAGGGAGATGCAGTAGGGCGTTATGGGGCTGAGCGCAAGCTGTTCCTTCCTATCCCTGGCTCCTGGTCTTTTGGCCTTTACAATGAGCACCATTCTTTCTTGGCTGGCCCCCATTCATCCATCTTATTCTTTTTAATATTGAGCAATTTCGACACTCCTTCTATGCTTAAGTAGAAGTTGCAATAGAACTGTGAATGCCACTTGACAATACTTGTACAACTGGAAAAACAAATAATTTTGTTCTTCAGTGGCTTCAGCTACTCCAACATGCGAAGTACCCAGCTCAGCAATGAGTGGAACAGTAGTAGAACTGCGATGCAAAGAAAATGAAGGGTCTCCTGCTTCTGAGTACAAGTGGTTTAAGAATGGTGTCGCTTTAGTGGAAACTTCAGGAACAGGCAGTGCAAAAGCAAACATTACTTATGTCCTAAATAAAAAATCTGGAACCCTGGTAAGATCATTTTGGCTAATTCTTTCCTTGTTATCTAAAAAGAGTTTAGAGGCATTACAATAGTGTATGGGAGGTTCGCTTGAAAACAGGGGCCATATTGAGCTACGTAGAGTAGGAATAACATCACTTGCTTATTACATGACAAGACAAGTAGATGAAATGGATAAAATCCAGTGAGGCTGGATTGAAAGGATGAGGTAGCAATAAACAATCAGCATTATAGTTGTCACTTACCTGAACTGTGCCATTTGTGAATGATCTGGTATCTCTCCACAGAGGTAGGTGTTAAGGAGGCTTTTAATAAGATAAAATGGCAATTAGAGATTTTTTAGAAGGGGCCAATGGGAGAAACAGCTTGTGAATGGAAATAAAAATATCTAGCTGGACCATAAAGGGTTCAGTCCTTTACTAGTGAAATCAGTGGATACAGGAATAGGTACAAAGTGAGCAGAGGCATCATTTCCAGAACATTTGGAAGATGACCAAAACCTATTTTTATTAATGATATCTTCTAAGGTAAGGTTTTAAAAATGGCTAGTAATTTCCAGCTTCATGGGCCCTTCCTCCACCCTGATCTGGCGGCTGTTCCATTTGGTCCAGGACCTGCATTGTGTGCAGCGTGGATCCTGGAGTGGCAGGGACAGGCACTGCATGCAGAGCAGTTTGGCTAGAGGGTCTTGCCCCTCCACTCCAGGTTGGATCACCATATTTGGTGACAGAAAGAAACTTTCCCTATGGTCAAATTGGTATGTGGGGGGTTTTGCTTTCATCTGTAGCAGGGAGCATGGGTCATTTCCTGGGATCTCTTTTTTTATACCAAGATGTAGCTGATCTGGTCCCCCTGCTTTATCTGTGGGAGGTTAGGGTGTTGTGTCAGGGTTGACTGTAGTTTTACTAAGATTATGGATTTTGCTGATCCTGCCTCAGACAGGGAATTGGACTAGGTGACCTTTGGAGGTCACTTCCAGCCCAACTTATCTATGATTCTATGTCAGGGGTGAGCAAAATACGGCCTACGGGCCAGATCCAGCGCACGAGGCCATTCTATCCAGCCTGCAAGGCCTCTAAAAAATGTAGAAAATTAATATTTATCTGCCCTTGGTTCCTGTCAAAAATAACAGGAACCAAGGGCAGTGGACCCAGGGGAAGCCCAGCAGGCTCCCACAGCAGCAGGGCCTGCCTGGCCCTGCCCCCCCAGCTAGGGCTTCTGGCCTGGGACCCGGCCGGCCCCCGCCCCCCCAGCCAGAAGCCCCAGGCTGCCCCGCTTCTGGCCTGGCACCACATGTCTGCCTCGTGCTGGAACCTCAGGGAAGGGGGAAGGGCAGGGGAGGAGCCTGGGCAGGGGATGAGACCAGGGAAAAGCTGAGCACGGCGGGGGGGGAAGTGGCCCCTTGCCCGCTCCCACCTCCCTCCCCCCGTGCTCAGCTTTTCCCCGGGGTCCTTCCCTGCTCCTTCCCGGCAGAGAGGAAGGCAGCCTGTGGCCAGCACTCCCTGCTGCAGCCTCTCACAGCACGTGTGGGGCTGTCAGAGCAGGCACAGGCAGCCCCACACAGACTGC
>NW_005842845.1:0-7718 GCF_000455745.1 Alligator sinensis
GCAGGAGTGGTGGGGAAACAAATTCTAGTGAGGAAACCATGAGAGAGGGATTGGGGTGAGGAGGATGGATGGATTCAGCTGAGGCAAAACTGCCTCTCCTTATCTCTAGGTGGGCTATTGGTCATGTGCCTGTGCATTGGGGCCATGCTGCTGTGCTACTATTGTCTGGCACTAAAAAGCTGCAAGTGGGTAAAGTGACAGGAAAAAACATTGCTAATTTCACCAAAGCAACAGTTAAGTTGACACTAAATAAGACCATCTATTCCAGACATCATCGTGCATTCTCTCTTCCAGAGGTAAGGGCCCTGCGTTCCAATGAGAGGTTCCTTCAGGCTTGGTCAGCTTATCCTAAAATTTTAAGGCTTGTATTTTGTTTATAGATAATAGATTTCACCCCCCCCACCACACCCACACCCACACACAGTTTATTTACTCTTGGTTCTGGATATTTTCACTTGCAGTCATTTCATTTAATCTTGCCAAGCTCTTGACTTTAATAAGAGCTTCTGGCGATGGATTGTATACCAGATGAAAAAGTACTTTATCAGGTTGGAATGCACCTTTTGTTCTGGTGAGCAGGAGTGGTGGGGAAACAAATTCTAGTGATGAAACCATGAGAGGGATTGGGGTGAGGAGGATGGATGGATTCAGCTGAGGCAAAACTGCCTCTCCTTATCTCTAGGTGGGCTATTGGTCACGTGCCTGTGCATTGGGGCCATGCTGCTGTGCTACTATTGTCTGGCACTAAAAAGCTGCAAGTGGGTAAAGTGACAGGAAAAAACATTGCTAATTTCACCAAAGCAACAGTTAAGTTGACACTAAATAAGACCATCTATTCCAGACATCATCGTGCATTCTCTCTTCCAGAGGTAAGGGCCCTGCGTTCCAATGAGAGGTTCCTTCAGGCTTGGTCAGCTTATCCTAAAATTTTAAGGCTTGTATTTTGTTTATAGATAATAGATTTCACCCCCCCCACCACACCCACACCCACACACAGTTTATTTACTCTTGGTTCTGGATATTTTCACTTGCAGTCATTTCATTTAATCTTGCCAAGCTCTTGACTTTAATAAGAGCTTCTGGCGATGGATTGTATACCAGATGAAAAAGTACTTTATCAGGTTGGAATGCACCTTTTGTTCTTGTATTGCCAACAAGGGAAAATATGAGCATTACATGAATTTTTATCATTGACAATGACTTAACATCTGCCTTAAGTCTTGGCTTTGAGAACTGGTGTGGAGCTTGATTTATGGGTCTGCTTCGGCTGGTTTCCAACCTCATCTTTAGGTAATGTTCTCTGGGTTAAATGAGGTTGGAATATTGTCTATGACATTTAAGATGATCCTTTTGGATTTCAATCTCTTTTTTTTTTTTTTTTAAAGGAAGCATTGAGCCCAAAGTAAACTGTTTTAACTGGTGTGGTAATGAAAAGGGTCAGTACTGAAAGAGAGATTACATCTCTAGCAGGCTTGAAGGGGGAAGTGTCACTATATTGAAATCTTGTTTAGTTTTGTGATGGGATGAATTCAGAGTTGCACTTTGGGAGACGGGGACTTTTTGTGAAGGTGCTGTACAAGCAGGTGGTAATCGGCTTCTAGTCTGACCGGTTCCTAGGTGCTACTCTGATCTTAATCCCTACAACAGTTCCTGCCCTCAACCTTCTGCCAAGTATTTGTGGTTTTACAGCAGCATGTTCCTGTTCTCCGTGTTTCTCCCCCATGTTAACGGATGGGAGCTGGTGCTGTGGGGGCAAAGTGAGAAAGTGGCTTTACAAAATGGGGCATATGATTTGTAAACTGATCTTCCACACCAGTGTGGTTTTTTTTTTTTTTTTTTTTTTCCTGTGATCTTCCAAGCTGCAGGTAGTACAGACACCTTGCAGATGGACATGTTCATGAAATGCCTTCGTTTTGACCTAAAAAGACAAGTTGAGCTAGTGCACATGCTTAGGAGTGATTTAGACTGGCTGATGAATGAGGCACCTTACTGCTGGGAGGCAAGGTCAGAGCTTGTCTCTTGACTGATGATGAGCGCACAGCTGCTGCTTACCGTGAAACACAGCGGTGCAGGATCCTACCTTTTGCTGCAGCAGCCTCATGGTGGGAGACTTGGCAGGGCGTGAGATCTATACACTTTACTTTAGAGACTTGGTTAAAAACCAGAAATAATCCTAATGGCAGCGACTGAGCCCCAGGCCTCTCCTCCCTTTAACCCAGGGGTGGGCAAAATGGTGGATCTGGCTGGCCAGACTCTGTTTCCCAGCAGCCCCTGCCTGCATCACTATAGGCAGTTTCCATAGAAACCCCAGCAGCAGTGGTGTGGTGATGACTGGGATCTTGCGGGCAGCAGATTGCAGCTCTGACCTGGCTCCGGACCACGTTGCCACTGCTGCGAGATCCCAGCCCTGGAGCAGTTCCCCTCCTAGCTGCGCACCCTGCCAGAGCTGCTGGGGCAGGTCTCCACGGAAACCTTGGCCCCACACTGTCAGGGTACCCCTGCTCCTAGGGTCTCCATGGAAACTGGTACAGCAATACAGGCAGGGGCTGCTGGGAAATGGAGTCTGCTGTGGGTCTGATCCGACCCACGGGCTGCATTTTGCCCAGTCCAGACTTAAACCCCTTCCTAGTCCCTGCTCTGCTCTCTTAGCTATGCTTCCTATTGCACCAGCCACCCTAGGTATTCCTTCTGTTTGTTAGCCTGTGGTTTACCTTTCTCAGACACCGGCCCCTCCCCTGAAGCAGCCTCTGTGGGCACAGATCTAGACAGTGGCTGGTCCAGCAGCATTGTCAAGGGATAGTTTGTGGAGCTACCCTGATGCAGCCTCTGTGGGCACAGATCTAGATAGTGGCTGGCCCAGCAGCATTGTCAAGGGATAGTTTGTGGAGCTGGAGCCCTGGGAGGCCAAGGCAAAGCACATGAGTAATCAAGACCTTCTCTCCTTTGGCTTCTGCACTACAGGTGGGATCTGCATGGGCCAGCCTGGGTGGTTGGAAGGGCAGAGCTGGGGGCAGCAGGTGCAGCCTCTGTGGGCACAGATCTAGATAGTGGCTGGCCCAGCAGCATTGTCAAGGGATAGTTTGTGGAGCTGGAGCCCTGGGAGGCCAAGGCAAAGCACATGAGTAATCAAGACCTTCTCTCCTTTGGCTTCTGCACTACAGGTGGGATCTGCATGGGCCAGCCTGGGTGGTTGGAAGGGCAGAGCTGGGGGCAGCAGGGACTTGGCTGCAACCTCCCAGTGCAGATTGCTCAGGGTGCCAGAGATAAGTTCCTCCTGCCTGGATGGGGTTTAACTTAGGTCAGGATGACCTGCCCTTCCATGAACTATTGCTCTCATCTGCTCCAGCTTGACTAGGAGGAGCATCCCCAACACTGAGCTGAATCTCAGTGGAGAGAAGCAAGAACTTGGTTCCTTTTTGGGATAAAAAGCTGAAGGGCAGTGGTCACCTTCCATGGCCCACATGAGAATGCTGTGAGCACTAGGCGAGCCCAGGAGAGTCTCGCGTCCCCTCTGCCCCTGGGCCCTGCATCCTGGGAAAGTGTATGGGGCAGGCACAAGCATACAGTAGTCTCGTGTCCCCTCTGCCCCTGGGCCCTGCATCCTGGCAAAGTGTATGGGGCAGGCACAAGCATACAGTACCCATCCAGCTTAACATGAATGTTAGTCTTTATGCTGGGGAAGGGCAAAAGTGAACAATACCAATCAGCTGTAGTCCTATTTTAAAACCAGTCCATTTGTTGATTCAAGGTGGGAATCAAATCACAGCTGTGACATGCTGAAAAAGTCCTTGGAGTTTCACTAATTTTTCTGCTTGGCCCCTGGGGACAGCACGTCCTAATTCAAAGCAGGAAGCAAGTTCACCAAAGCATACGGTTTTTGGAAGCAATGGCCTACCTGTCAGCAGCTGTGAGAGACTGTCGTAGCATCTGATAAGGTAGGCCGTTGGCTTATGTCTTTCTTAACTAGTTAGTCTCTAAGATGCCATCCTGCCCTACTTTCTGCCTGACTTCAGCCGAACACAGCAAGTGCTCTCTCTCTAGTTCAGAGCACTCTGGGAAAAGGCCTTTTTCCTTCTGGGCCAAGCTGGTGATCTGTGAATTGGGCTGCAGGGGTCACTTTCCATCAAGAGATCACAGCTGCCAAGAGTTGAAATGAAGAAAGGAGGTTTCCTTGGGAATAGCTTTAATTGGCCTAGGCACCCAGGTGCCACAAGCTTTTAGGCACAAGCTGTTCTTCCACAGGCCTGAGAAAAAAGCAGAGCCTCAGCTAACTACCAAGTGGAAAAATGACCTTTGCTTATTTCAAAAAAAAAAGGGAGGAGGGGGCAGTAAATCTGCGGAGTCGAGAGAAGTTATCAAGAATAGCTACAGACCAAGGAAAGGGCAGTTGGAGGAGAACAACCTGTGCGGGCCGGGAGCGATCCGGGCCCTTTTCCGTGCTGCACGCGGGCTGTGGCCAGCAGCCCGGGCACGCCGGATCGGCGAGGGCAGGCGACGAGCTGGAATTAGGCACAGACGCTTAACGGTAGATTTAAAGATTGTTTACTTACACCGAGATGGCAGTGGTGCAGGCTGGAAAGCTTGCTTGAGTTGCGGTTACAGACAAAGACAACACGAACGGTCACGTGGAGGTTGCTAGGCTCCACGGAACAGAGCTCCGGATGCTCTGGGTGAGCGTGCCACCAAAATCGGACTCGTAGATACGTCTTATAAAAGTCGCGCTTGAAGACAGGAAGAGGTGGGTGGTGGATCAGGTCGCCAAGCTCCTCTGAATCTCACACAGGGTCTCTGTTACCTTGCCGTGTATCCAGAGTCCCCACGAGATGGATATGGAGTCCTCTTCGGCTTGGGCGGAAACCGCTCAAGCCTCTTATACGGCTAACAGGCCAATCGTTAGCCGCCACGTGGGAATAATTTAAAACTAGCCAATAGCGGGGAACGAATTTGCATGCGGGTGGCGGGAACTCTTTTGCACCGTGCATTTCTCTTGCAACTTGAGCAATGCACCCTGCAAAAGAAGCTGCAAAGAGGCGGGAAACTCATCCTTGCACCGGGGTTCTCCTCTGCAATAGGAAACTCTCCCGTGCAATGAAGCTGTAACCTGGCGGGGATAATTCTGGTGCCGAAGCGCACAAAAAATCATGCCTTTGGGTCATGACACAACCTAGTTAGATAAAAGACCAAGAGCACTGAAAAAGCAAAAGGGTCATTACCTGTGGCTGGCTCAGTGTCACTATCAGACAGCTCTTGTTCTTCTCTTCCCTCGGTCCTCCTGGTTACAACAATGCAACTACGATGTTTGAAACCATCCCAGAGACGATTCTCAAGGTAAGACTACGCTGTCCAAAAAAAGGGTGTTCTTATCTTGAGTTAGTTTGGGTTGAGGGAGCAATGAGGACACACTTGCTTGAGTTAGCAGCTTGAATTCAAGTTGTAACGGAGCCTGCTTTACACCAAATCAAGCCTGTTTTACACCCTCCTGGGCAGGCATGCATGTGTAGCCAGCTTTTATTTGATAGGTTTTCACGCTGGTTCTGTAACACTGTAGTTTTGCTTAAGCGGAGTGAAGTGCAGAATTGCCAACTCATGATTTTTGACATTGTTCTTAAAGACTATGCTTTGAGAACGTGAAAAATGTAGCTCTGTCTTTTATCTATCTATCTATATATATATATATGAATATATAGCTGTTCAGAACAGCTGCAAGAACAGGACATGCAGAGATGACATCTTTCTTTTATCTGTATAGATATAGATGGATAAAAGAGAGAGCTACATTTTTCACATTCCCAAAGTGTAGACTTCAAGAACACCAAAGATCATGAGAGTCAGCAACACTGGAAGTGGGCAATTCATTGAGAGCAGTTACTGCGGGGGGCGGGAGGTAGATATGCAAGAAACCAAGTCTCCTGAGTGGTAACTTTACAGGCAGGACTAGCAAGTGGCTGGGGATCCACCAAGGAGCTGGGAGACTTGATCCAGCTCTGCCACTGTCTTGTGTGACCTCAGGCAAGTCCTTTATGCCTTGCCTGTAGCTTGATGGGCTTTGGTGTTTTAGGTCAGGGCTTGGCAGCCTATGACCTGGGAACAATTTTATCTGGCCCACGGAGTGTGGAAATTGGTGGTGGCTTGGTGGTGGTGGGGCTTCTGCAGCATTTTGGCAGTGGGGAACTGAGTGGCGGTAGCCCCTTTCCTTCCCACCCCAGATTCAGCTGCATTATTTTGGCCTGTGCTCCTCAACGGTCCCTGCTATAGACTAAGCTGTTCCGGGCAGGGTCCATCACCATGCACCCACAGTGCTGGGATAAAGAAGCTGTACTTACAACGATTGCTAGGCACTCCTGGGATATGAGTGATAAGGAGGCTGCCTGCCCTTGCCTGTAGCACGAAGAGCCCTCCCCGGGGTGCCTGCACCGGAGAGAGCATCTGTGGGGAGCATCCCCAGCTGACAGCTGAATCCCTTGCTCTGAACCTGGTTATCTGACAGTGTTTCACGTGCCAGCAGCCACAGGCCCTCTTTCCAGGCTAGTGTTTCTACTGTTCCTGTGGCTGTAACTAAACCAATGGCAATGTCAGTAGTGTGGAGGATCTTAGCAAGCACATCCCAGTGCAAGCATAGCCCCTGCCTCTTGATTTTGTCACCATCAAGTAATAGCCACAAGCAGATGAACAAGCACTCCCTCTAAAGGGACAAGGTACAGTCTTCTGCAGACCTTGGAATGGGCCAGGATGGCTACTGTGAAATTGGTGGGTGTCCAGACAGAAAGAGGGGTGCAAAGAGCTGCTGTCGGGTATCCAATCCCCTTGGTTTCCTGGGAGCTGCATGTGCCCAGGCCCTGACATGGTATTAGAGCAGATATGTAGCTCTGGGCCCAGTCTGCAACAAAGTCATTTTACAGGACTTTACTGGGCTGAGTCAGTCAGTATTTGCATATTTGACTGGGCAATAAATCTTCCCAGTATTGTGAAAATTGATCATAGGAGCCTAAATGGAGAGTAGCAATACATTGCAGAGTACTGAGCTGTGGGGAGTAACCCACATGTCATTTGAGGGGCCATAGGTTCACCAACGACACTGGGTGGTATGGAGAAGGAAAAGAAAACTCCCTGAGTATAATAAACCCATGGTCATCTCAGATCACAGCATCCCTTGCTGACTGCCAGGGAATAAACAGGTCACTGAGGCTGTCAGCTCAGCCCTTTTCACCACCTCTAAATTAATCTAAAAATGGAGAATGAATATTGAGATTTCAGGCTGGCATTGTGTGTGATCCCAGGGATGTGGCCACCCCTGACTGTAGCTGCTGCTGACTGCTTGGGAACCTGAGCTCTGCTTAATGTCTTACAAAGTTCAGCACCATAGAGGACAACACCTAGATCACCCTGCAGACAACAGAGCCCAGGGAGTCCAAATACAGGTCTCTGGGGTCCTGGTTCAGCATAGGATAGACCCCAGGTTGGGATGCAGAGGTTGATCTGCAAATGCTGTTGCTTTTTCAGCCCCATTGTACTTAATGAACACCCAGAGACCTGATTGCAGTGGTGAGCTCCATGTACAGCAGCCATAAACTGACTCGCACTATTTATTGCACTCTCTTATCCATTATGACTAATCACTACAGAGCAGTGAAGCTTAGCTCTTTATTTCCCCCTGAACATATCTTCTGGCTTCATAACGCTGTAAAAAGAAAGATCATAAATGGGCAGTACTTAAGATT
>NW_005842845.1:7749-8175 GCF_000455745.1 Alligator sinensis
AGGATTCTGGGTTTATTGAAGCTGCTCAGCTACGTGACTACTGGTGCACTATTATTTATGTTAATGACTATGCAACAAATTGTTTTCAACAAGAATGGGTCTATCGGATGAATCGTATTTCTCCTTAATCATATAACCTGTCAGACACACGAATCTCTCTCTTTGAAACAAAATTAAAAAACCAGTATGCAGGGGACTATTTTTTTTCAAGGAAGTTTTTGTGTCTAAATGCAAAAAAAACCCCTGAGTATGAGTTAGTAAGTGAGTAAGCACTTGAACACTTGGCTCAGGGGCAAAATATCTTCTCTAACTACAGTGAACTGGGTTCAGGCTCCTTTGTCCTAGACTGAAAATTGGCTGAAGGAGCTTACAGCAAGGGTAAAACTATAGTCAAGAGTCCTGAGCTGTGGGGAGCGGTTCCCTAGA